>NW_019523997.1:368060-480437 GCF_002814215.2 Seriola lalandi dorsalis | reverse complement strand
CTCCCCGCCCCTCTCAGACAGCACCACAACTTACAGTACACTGCCGCCCCCCCCAATTTCCCTTTATTGCATACACACTCATGATTTGGACACGCATTTTTTCCCACACACACACACACACACACACACAAGACCCTAACTCAAACTGACTTAATTGGGCTCTTTTTGTTTCAGGAAACAAGGAGAGGAGGGGGGAAGGAATGAGGGCGGAGGGGTAAATCCTGTCTTTTCTTGTCCCCCATCTCCTCATTTCCTCTCAGTTGGACAGGAGTGTCTCTCTCCCGCTACTCTTCATTTTCTCTCTCCTTATGAGTTCGGTCAAGCTTGGGTTGGGGGTGGAGAGGTGAAGTGGTATTCTTCACTGTAAACACAGACACACACATAGTTCATTCAGACCGAATCAATACCCTCCCTCGTTGATACTGTACACTGGTACTTAAAATATGAGAATCTGAGGCAGCCAGGAGTATTGTGGGTTATCAGGCTGTCGATATTTGAAGCACTGCTCCTGAATACAGAAATCACTTTGACCCTACAGGAGCCGAGCTCTCTTCACCTTGATTTCACAAGCATCCAGTTCCTGAGGCCATGTCCACACTAACGTGGGTTCATTTTGAATCATCTTTTTCTCTCCATTTGACTTCCCGTCCACAATAAGGCAGCACTTTTGAGCAGCAGCAGAGAAAAAGCAGTTATATATTGTCATTTATTCTGATGCATGTCATTGTCATGTCATTCATTTTTGCTTGATGACACACCACTCTTTACTCAAACAATACTTTAGAATGGCTTGAACATGTCCAATAAGAGACATTTATGTATTTATGTCAAGAGAAATTTTTGACATATCATTTTGACACAATAATAAATAGTTTGTGAGGACAGTCTTGAGTGATGTGGTCAGTGAAACCACACCTCTCCTTCATTTCATCTTTATTTCTGAGGATAATATGGATACATTTAAAAAACCTATTTCCTTAAATACTACATGTTAACCAAGGCCATGGTTGTTGTACTTGCTGGTTTGGCTGCATTTAGATGATAAAGTTGACAGTTAAATGTCAAATATATTCATTTTAATAAATAAAACTTATACATACATACATTACTGTTTTCAACAGCTCCATTAACAGGTAGCATTTTATAGCCATCATTCACAATCAGATCAGTATTTTAGAGTTGTACAGTCTGACCACAAAAAATGAAATATATCCCACATATATGACGACATCCACAGTGTGTGTTTGGCTATAATGAAACACAATAAGTGAACACAGATAGTCAGAGGTGGCTGATCGGAGGGTTATTGTTCTGATGCCAAGAGTACCTAACTATATTTTTAAAAAATGTTTCTATCCATTCGGCCACACTCAGATCAATAATAATTTTGTTGCCAGGTTACCTCCCAATAAAAAACATTTTTTGTTTGTTTTGGCAATCCAGTGTGTGTGAGCAAAACTTTTAGAAAACAATCTGAAAAGTTAAAAACATGAGATACGCAGCATTTTTTAATTTAAGTACTTAAACATGGACAGTTTTAATCACAAATGGTAAAAAACAGCTTGCTCTATGTTGGAGAGTAACCTTGCAGGCTATACAGATGAATGGCTGCATTTGTGTACTTTGCTGAACAGTTGCATTGTGCACAGAGAAACAAAATGTACTATATAGTGTGTGTTTGGCTGGATGGAGGCTGAAGGTCAAGGTTGGTTAGGGGGAGGCGCAGTAACAGAGAGACTGCCTCCATACAGTCTTTACCAACCTAAGCTTCTGTGATTTAGATCCCTACCGTTCTTCCAATCAGGCCACCACATTCAAGACCCTCTTTGACTCTCCTTTGTTCCCCGATCCTCTTTATGTTCTTCATCCACCTCTGCCCTCTCAGCCCCTCCCCATGCAGATACACTCGACCCCCCCACACACACACACACGCACACACACACACACACACACACACACACACACCCCACCCCGCCAACACCCTCCTCCCTTGCTTTTCATTCTAAGCATGCCATTCTCCATCTTCTTCTCCATATAGGTGTGTGAATAAGTGGGAGTCTATGGGCTGTGCGTGAGTAAGTGGAAGTCTGCGGGCTGAAGTGTTGCATGTGGGTAGGCATTCATGGGAAGCAGTGGTTGGTGTGGCACACACTGATGGCTAATGAAGTTCCTTTGCACCTCATAGCCCTATTAAACCGCTGCCCCCTACCTCTACCCACTTCACCCCCCACCTCTTGCCTTGTTTCTCCCCGAGGGAGAGAGTTGGCAGGGAGCAAGCCGGCTGCTATGGCAACAACAAGGAACCCTCCCTCTCCCACAGGTCTCCTTAGCAACTGGTAGCTTGGCATTGCAGTAATGAGTGTGCCCGGTGTGCCAGGCTTTGTGTCATGTTGGCATGTGTGTGCAATGTAGCCTGCGTGTGGGAGACAGCGAGTGAGTGTATGCATAGGTGTGTGTGTGTATGTGTGTGTTTGAGCATGTCTGTGTGGTTGTTTGGTACAGTTTGCCAGTTTAGGTGAGAGTTAAAATGTGTGATGACAAAGAGATGTGGGGGCACTACTTGGTGCTGTTCCAAAAAAATTGCGAAGCTTATTTTATTAAAATGTAACAAGAACTGGCACTTGACTGACTCTACTTATCTTTTCTCTGTCTGGGTGTGTGTGTGTGTGTGTATGTATGTGTGTTGTGTGTTCTGCAGACGTGTACCTATGTTTCTGTGTATTTGCACATTATTTTTTTCTTCACTGTGATTGCGGTCATTCTTCTCTGTACTGTGAAATTGAAGCAATTAAAGGGACGATCCGATGAATTTTGCATGCCATGTGCATGGATGCCTATGAGTTTCCTGCTCTGCTGAAATTAAATTAAACGGTGAGAATGATGTTTATTAAAGTGTGATCAGAGGTGTGCACTGACCTTTAGAATGTGGGAAATGAGATTCTCATTGTTATGAATGAGATTATGTGGAGGCCGAGTGTGAAAAAAGCCTGGGCCTGCACTGATTCCATTGTTGGCCATCAGTTTCTTTGTATATAGCAGAGGGAGGTTTCAATATAATCAACTCCACACTGAGCCTGTTGGCTATTAAATGGACTGATACACAAATATAGACACACAGGCGCTCACATAAATGCAGATTGACTTGCGCACGCTTGCACACACGCATATCTTGCTGATCTTGTAAAAAGAGCTGTAAAAGCCTCTCCAGAAATGTGTTGGTCTTTAACAAAAGCATGGCAAGCCCAGTGGAAAATGTTAGTTTGCTCCCTAGACGAGGTGTGAAGTGCGAGCAGGCGGCCGGCCCCACAGGTGGCCCAGCCCAAACACCTGTTGTGTGAATACACAGTGGGAGGGCGTGAGCTCTGCCTACCTTGCGGGTCCCAGTGGAAAAATCACACCCATGCTATACTGTGGCACATGCTCATTCACGTGCCCACACCCACTCTGAGGCTCCCTCGTTTTGCGCGTGGGCGTCAGACGTGGTGCCCAGATCGTGTCCCCACCGGAAACACTCAGCTGTCCCTGGCATGAGGCGAGCGGATTTTCCGATCCCCTATCCGGGTCTCAGATGCTCTACTAAGCTGTCAGCATCTATTTTTATCCACCAAAGCTGTGGCAGCCCTTCTCTATCCCCCACCCTGCCACCCTGATGCCAACCCTTCCCTTGGCGCCAGGGTGGGCATGGCTGATGAGTCGCCAGCCATTGGCTGCAATTAGTGCACAGTCAGGCAGGAATCCCCTACCAACTCCATTACACCCCTCTCCACAGCCACTTCCTGTTCTGAGGCTACCATCCACACTACCACACACTTGCTTTCCATTTTAAGCCTTTTTATAAATGGCACTCCTGCAGTGTTGTGGAATAATGGGGTCGAATACAGAGCACCTTTCACAGTGCTTGAATCACTCTACTGTGCAAACTCAGTCTATTCAAGTACAATGGCAGCCAAGGGAACACACATTTGAATCGTACCTGTTTAGATTGGTGTTGAGATTAAGTGAAAGTTCTGCCTGTAATAGGACGGCTATTAGTGAAAAGTCCTTGAGTTACTCGGGCTCAGTTCATCTTTTCCTGTAACGATCCTATAGGAAATGAAAGCCTGAAGTTTTTGACTTTTTCCTTTAGGGTGTATTTATTCAGCAATAAATTACAAATGCTGCCAATCCTCAGAGACCCCAGAGTGATACACTGAGATAGATGCATTTCCTAATCCCAGGTTTATTTCTTCCCCAACAAGGGCTGTAATGTGCCTTGCATGCCAATGTAGTCGTGACCACTGTTGTGGAGGCAATGATGACATGTGGCGGAGAAGTAACTGTTTCTCACCTCCTAATAAAAGAGACTCCTTTTTAATCTTTTCAATTTGATTGCATTCCAAAAACAGGCCTGTCTGCCCATCTGTCTCTCTTAAAGAAGTCTCCTAAAGGGATTTTAATCATCTGACTCTGGGCTTCTCAGGCAAATAGCTACATCTCTCTCCTTCCCTCTCCCTCTTTCACACACATACACACACAAACAATTTCCAGTTTTCTTTCTTGTACTCACTGTCATAGTCTCACTTGTCTTCTCTCACTCTCTGATACACCATATCGTCTCGGCTCCATTGTGCCATATCTGTGCAGCCATTAGGCCCTTCAGTCCCTCTTCAAGTCCCCCTCAGACACATTAAATTCCCCCAACCCTATCCCTATTAATCCACATGGCTCTAAATTCTTTATTTCCCTTCAAAGGGACAACGCGAGCCGTGACATCAATCACGGAAAGCGAATATTTAGCCGGCGCTAATTTCCACCAATAGCCTGGAGACAGGCTTAGCTGACAAAACTCATTCCTGTGCTGAACAAAACTGCTTGTGTTGAAATCTCCCCTCCCCCTGATCCCTCCTGCCTTCTGCACAGGCAAAAACAGCATCACAATAAACACAGTTAGCGCTTCTGTTACTCCCCCTTGATTTAGGCTTATCAAATGAATGTGCACCATAGAGGGATACCCTTTGACAATACATAATGGCTCCATTCTGCATGAAATGGTTTGGTAATACCAGTCGAGTGTGGCAAACGGCTTTACCCGGTGCCACTACAAGAACAGCTGCTGTGTTCTTAGCTGGGCAAGCGCACCACGCTGCTTCACCCTTGAGGTTGTTTGAATCGGGTGAGTGGTTTCTTTTTGCCAGTTCCCAGACCCCACTCACAGTCCTTAGTTCCTCACTCAGTTCTGTTTGAATGAGTGCACATTCGCCACAAGATGGGACCTATAAACTGTTTGACCTGTTTCCTCGCCCCTCTGTGTGTGAGCATGTGTGTGAGAGCGGGAAAAACCATGAGTGGGTTCTGATGGGGGGCTAATGGAGGGGGATGGGGCGAGCGGGGGGCATTTTGAGGGCACCCTTTTGTGTGGCTTGGAGGGGGCCCCTTGCGGTACCTCTATCTTCCCACCCCCAGGCTCCCCACCCTCCACCTCCTGCTGTACCCCCCTAGCACAGCTGCACTCCATGCCAGTCAATCTGGTTATCCTAGACGAGCCACTGAGCCCAACGTAACAACCCCTTACTGCATCTACTCCCGATGCTAATGCCTGACTGACATCTTGAGAGAGGAAACAGTGGGGCGTGTTGGGCACCAAGCCAGTCTGAGCGCCGTCACAAGCCTGTGGCGGTTACACATTGTTAACAGTGGAATTGCTAACAGTGGGGATATGGTATATTGAGCACCCATATTGGCCTCATAATGCAGGTGGATTGTGTAGTTAGCCGTACCTTGATGTGTGCTAAGCTTCAGCACTGATAGCCATTAAACTTCATTGATTCACTGCACTAAATAGGCCTCTCTAGTCCCTGAATCAAACAGAGTTTGCTTGGAAAAAGGGAGGCAGAAAGAAGAGCAATTGATTTGTATTGTAAGATTTCCAAGAGCCAAAGGAATGCTTCTTAAAGAGGTTATTGTGGATGAATACGAGGAAACCTGTTTCTGCTTATCACCAAATGATGAACAATAAACTGTTGGACCAGATTCACACAAGAAGTTTCTGAGTGTTTTTGGTTTGAACACTTCAGTTCCTTCCTTGAGGTAGTGAAAAAAAAAAACCCTCTTACTTCTAAGTCCACCTGTGTGTTGTAGAAAAGTGTCAACATGTCAGATGTGTTTGAAAAGAGTCTAAGCTTTTAATCTGAGGACAAAGAGGCCTATCATGTGGCTTGGTATCTGTTGTCTTAATATCTAAATCAGCTATCAGGGTTTTTAGGCTTTAATGAGAGTTGAACCCAAGCTGATTGTTTTCCTGCAGCCAAGAGAACCCTTTTCACCTTAATTGGCTTTGATTGGTCCATAAACTATTACCTTTATCCTCTTTTACTTTGTTTTCAAATTAACCCCTTTCATTCTGATTTAGTTGTATTTGTAGACTGACAAGTGTGGATGTCCCTGATGACAAAACAGTCACACCACTACTTATGACTCTGTCTGTTCTTCTCAGTATTATGGGACCAGGCAGTGCATCTCTCTGCATAAGCCCAGCCACTGCTTCATTCATTATTTAGAGCCCTCTCCACTAGGCCCATTGTATTAAAGAGGTATGATTTGAATAGGAAGTAGCTTCCTGGACCCGGGCGTGTGATGTGTGTGTTCCTCTGTCATTGTATATTTCTGTGGGCTTCATCCGTCTGCCTCAGCAAGCCAGGGGGCTGAAAGAGAATTTCCATTTTATGAATATTTAATACATAATAAAGTTTTCAATTTTATTCTATTCAACCCGCAGGGGTAAAAATGTGGCAAAGCCAACCCTCAAGGACAGCACACAGAGTAAAGGTAGTCAAGTCGATGGAGGCATCAAAAACATGGTTAACATCAGCCCACTACCTCAGAAATCATCTAATAAAATACACACACACACAAACATTAGCAATAGTTTTACACCACATCATATAAGGGTTTTATAGTGTGCCTACTTCCCACATCTCAAACTCCCCTTATTCTGTATTACTATTGGATCATAGCATATCCGGGCTGCCCGCTGGGTCCGTGGTGACCTGGCATGGCGCTCTGTGAGACACCCAGCTGGGAGTGCCCCTGAATCAACTTGGGATTAGCCCAGGATTGTCTGGGATTACTCTGGGATGGAGGGGGATTAGCAGTGACTGCCTGTTTCGGGGGCGTGAGGGCCATAGGCTGGCCAAATTGCCCCTGACTCAGACTCAGGGAACAGGAGGCGGATAGAACCACACCCGCAGTGGAACCACCTGCAACCTGAGCTATTCTTGGATACTAAAATACACACACACAAACAGGATGACAGAGAAAAACATGTGGTGGAAAACTACATTACAGGAAGCCAGGAGCGAGTGATGATGATGGTGATGATGATGATGCCGTGGCTGACCACTATCTGAAATCTCTCAAATCTCTCTAGCAGGTGGATTCATCAGATAAAGAGGGTTTGGGATGATGACAAATCCCTCCAAGTTCAATGGGGCTGCTCTTCCCTTCATATGGGGATAAATCGAGATTTGAATCACACAGGTCACACAGAGTTGCAGCATGAAGTGGTTCAGCTCTCTGAAAGATGCCCCATTTACAACCGGCTGTGGTGGAATGGCATGAAAGCTTACATATGTTTTAATTCAGGCATGCACAGGAGTTGATGGGGATGATTTGGAGTGGTATGATAGGTGGATGATCCAGCCAGGGTGAGACAGGGAGTTGGCGCGGCACGTAGAGAAGCCGTCAGAAGCAGGGAGCGGGCATCCCCTGCGGACCTGCACTGCCGAGATGAAAGGCTGTTTAGTGTTGGAGCAGCAGCATCAAACAACCGCCTCCTCTTGCATCCTTTCCCCCATCCCCCACTCTCCCTCCATCTCTCTCTCATTCTCTCCTGATTCTCACCACAATATGATATAGTTCTGCACGTTTTTGCACGTTTACCCGGTTGCCATAGTTACCCAATGCTGGAGGTGCCACAGCAAGATAACCCAAGGAGGCATTCACAGATCACCTGAATTCAGTTCGCCTCCCATTGATGTGTTCTCCGCCGCAATTTGATTTATTTGTTTCCCTGCTGTGCAATTCAGTGTGAATACAAATAATCCGCACCATAATGGAGATGGTGGAAATGTGAGTACCCTGCAATCTGAAACAATCTATTGTACCAGTATATTCCTAAACCACAGGAAGTGCTTTTGATTTGATATTTTCGTGCTTGAGCGTCAAAATGCCCCACGCACAACAAAGAGCAGAATAGCAATGACAGACTCTGTTGCACATCAGGAACCTTCAGCATTCAGCAAGCCTTGAGATGTAAATGATAACAAAAAAACTATATCCTATTGAATGCCTGAGTCAGTGACTGTACATGCCGATGTTGAGGATAATGGGAAAGTAATTGGTGACACACTGTATAATTGAAGGCATGGAGACTGAAAGCAGAAGTGGAAAATAACTTGTGTGCAAATAAGTGTATGAAATAAGAAAAAAGGAAAACCTAGACAAGTCAAAATCCAGTATGTAGCAGTCAGTGACAAAGAGGGAAAGAGGAAACGTGATAAAGACAAAACAAGGGAGGGAAAGGGAGATAGGGAGTGAAGGTAGATGTCGAAGGGTGGGATACATCCATTAGCCTTCCTTGCTCCCGGCTCAATCTTGCGATACATCCCCCCATTCAAGCTACGAGAGCGAAAGAGACAGGGTTGGCACTAAGCCAGACTGGCACCGACTTCAAACACACAGTACACCCAACCGCAGTAGCTTACATCAGGCCGGCTGAAAGGAGAAGTAGAGGAGGACAGATGGATTGATGGAAATTAAAGTGGGAGGATTGACGTACATAAGGAGAGTGTCTCAAAACTGAGTCTCAGGTCGTTTCAGATTGGTTGAGGCTGAGTGGGTCTTGTTCTGTGCCAGCTTCGAACATGATTGTTTTTTTTTTTTGAATGTGCTCTCAATTTTCAGACTGTGGATGACACTGATTGCATAAAGGGTTGAATATCTACTGTGTGTTTTATATATCTAATAACAGAAAAGGAAGCGACCTGATAATTTGGCACAATTTTTCGGTGACTCAACATGTATAGACTGAATGATTTATAAGCACTGTTGACAGCTGTGGTTGTAATTAGCTTCGTCTTCATTGTTGATTTTTATGTTTGATGTCAGAAATTCTTATTTTCCTATGGAACATTTTACATGAATCATATACAAATTTCACTGATTTTAAGTGTTCATCTTTAGAAAAGCAGTTTGTCTACAAACAGTGTGTTTCTCTCATCTCTCCACAGAATTCCATCCGACACAACCTATCCCTCCACACACGCTTCATCCGGGTGCAGAATGAGGGGACTGGGAAGAGTTCCTGGTGGATGCTGAACCCAGATGGAGGGAAGATGGGCAAGGCCCCACGCCGGCGAGCAGTCTCCATGGACAATGGCACCAAATACCTAAAAAGCAAAGGCCGTATTAGAGGCAAGAGGGTTGGCCGCCCTGGGATCGGAGCGGGATCTGCTGTGGTGGGACTCCAGGGGTCCCCCGACCATGGCAGCCCACCACGGAAAGGCCTCCCAGGAGCTGGAGGCGCCTCTGGGACAGATGGAGAGTTTGATGCCTGGACAGACCTGCATTCCAGGGCTAGTTCATCAGCCTCCACCCTGAGCGGGCGTCTGTCACCCATCCTCGCCGAGGAAGAACCTGAGGAACCAGAGGAGGGTGGCCTGTCTTGTTCCACCTCCCCCCACCTCTACCCCTCACCGACCAGTGCCCGCTCACCATCCATGGGGGCAGGGAATCGCTGTCCTCCCCTTGAGCAGCTGCCTCAGCTGGCTAACCTGGCAGGAGCCATCAGTCTGGATGAGCAGCTGATGGAGGATAGTTATCATCACCATCACCCACAGCAACAGCAACACCAGCAGCATCCGGCTGTTGGAAGACACAAGCACCAAACCCCTGTCTATCACTACAGCTCTGGAGTGAAGGGGCAGAGCTCCTATGGTGCAGGAGTGTATGGAGCCACAGGCTTGGGGATGCTGCGCCACCACTCGCCCATGCAGACCATTCAGGAGAACAAGCCAGCTAGTTTCTCTGGAACCATGCGGGCGTACTCCAGTACCAATGCCCTGCAGAGTCTGTTAACAGGGGGTCCAGCTGGGCAGCAATACTGTTCCAAGGACATGTTGCTGGGACAGGAGAGGGAAAGCCATCCTATGATCGGTCAAGCTAGTAATGGAGTAGGCTCCAACCATCACAGCCACCACCCTGGTCACCACAATGGCCACAGCCACACCCACAATGGACCTCACAGTCACAGCTCAGCTCATAGCCATAACAGAACTCACAGCCATACTCCCAGTCATAATCACAACAGTGTAACCAACCACAACCACAACTCACCTCACAGTCTCGCTCACAACAGTCACAACCTCAACCAGAGCCATAACCACACATCCCCCCGGGCTGCGGCCCTGACCCCACGTGGCAACAGCAATCAGCTGCAGACCTACAACCACAAAGCTCCCTACTTGTACAGCCCCCCATCACATGCTCACCTCCCTGCGTCCACCACCCTCCCCCCAAACCCAGCAGGTATGCTTGGCATGCCCCAGGACTCTTGCCACGTGGCCACCGCCCCACACCCGCACCCCCGTCACAACCATTACCCTGACCCACAACACCAAGGCATGACGAACGGACCTTACCACCATGGCCAGGGGATGGGGAATGGTAGCGTTGGTAGCAACTACCATGGCTATCACCAACCTCACCCCCATGAGAGACTACCAGCTGACTTGGACATTGACATGTTCCACGGTAGCTTGGACTGCGATGTGGAGTCCATTCTCCTCCATGACATTATGGACTCTGGGGAGGAGATGGACTTTAACTTTGACTGCTCCCTAGCCCAGGGCGTGGGCATTGGCATGGGCATGGGGATGGGTGTGACCATGGGCATGGGGATGGGAATGAGCAGTCTGGCCAGTCCACAGCAAGCCCATAGCAACCAGAGCTGGGTGCCTGGCTGAAGTCTAGGACCCCTCAGAAAGAACTACCCCCCCACCACCATGAAGCACTGTGTTCAACTGTGACATTCCTGACTTGACACAGAGACTAAACGACCAACACTCCCATATCTCTTTGTTGTCTTGACAGTTCTTCTGTCACCCCGTCCTCTTTTTACCCCCCCCCCCCAAGAGATCTAGTTCATGTCACATTAGGTTTTTCCTCGTATTAGCTATACTGTGATGACAATCTCTCAGCTGTGCTTGCCCAACATCGCTTCTCATCTACCATGAGAACTGAACTCTCAATGCACTTTATTGCAAGTGGGTCACATCTCGCAGTGTAACGCGTTCACAGAGCGGCTCAGGCAGAGCTTGGCATGTTTTGTAAGGTGGCTGCAGGATTTAATGGGAACAAATGGGGAAATCACAAGCTCTGTTGATAAAATGTCAGATGTTGGCATTGAATTAAAATTGGACTCCTATTCACCTCATATGCTGTCATTGTCAGTGGTGGAGACAATCTTTTTTTTTTTTCAATAAATCCTTAGTACCTCTGGTGTCAGTGTTAGTTCAAAACCTTAGACATTTCCTTTTCCTTAACTCTCGACTGAAAATCTTAAATATGAATTAATACAATATTTTTTATTAAACCGAGATTTGACATTTGTTTTAGAATATTTGTACAATACATTTAAATAAAACTGAGACCAGTTTACTGTTTTCACACATTCAAATATTCATCAGTTCCAATCCTGTTATTTTATAGCTACATGCATTCAGTCCTTGGCACTTTGACTTTTCTTTTGGATATTTCGTTAATGCCCTTTTGCCATTGGTTAGAGAATATTGTCAATACATCGTTAAATGGATTCTATCATTACTGGCTAGCATGCAATTTGGTGAATTAAAATGTCGTATCACCTTGTCTCACCTGTTCTTCTCATGCCACGCTCTCTCTCTCTCTCTCTCTCTCTCTCTCTCTCTCTTTCCTTCTCTAAATCTCTCTCACTCTCTCTGCCTGCCAGTGGAGACAAAGTGGCCATTCCTCACACCAGGCCATTAATGTGGCTTGATTGAAATTCAGCATCTTGCTTTTAATCTCCAAAGTGATGCGGCAGCGATGCGTCATTATTGCGAATCTAACGCGTTGTCCTCCCATCTCTCACCCCGGCCGTCCGGGCCGCCACTCGCCCCTCTGACTTAATGTGCCAAGAAAGCGAGACAAAACTGTGATTAACGCCAAGTCACTCTGCCTGCTGTCCTGCTCTGAGAAGGGCCAATGTCACTGTCCGCTTGCCTGCTCACAGAGGGTACAAACAAAGAAAAGATGGAGACAAGGATAGAACAAAAGTCTGTTGTTGCAGTGGGATCAATCATCAGCTTCAGTTTTCATGCTCTTTGGGCGTGTGCGTCTGAAAACAGGTAGTGTATTTGTATTGTAAATCACCTCCATTATCTGTATTTTGTGTTCCCTTGTTCCCATGTTTTCAGTGCTTATACCCTGAGCTTCAAATATTCAAATAGGTGCAAAGGGGGGTGATTTAAGGAGAAAACAATCAGCCAATCTGAGTGGCATGAGTCTATGTCAAACAGGGTTGTGATGCCCCACAGCCGTCCACATCCACTTTTTGTGTGTTTATTCTGTTGTCTTGTAGTTGTTGTTGTATTGTTGAAATTCTAAGGACCAACAAAAACAGCGCTGAAATATCCACAGTGTGCGGATGGAATTCAAGGGTGAAATGATGTTGGTAGTGCAGTACGACCTTCCTATACTCCTATACGGTGCACCCCTCCCATATGTGCTCTGCTCAGTGGTCTCTGTGTTTGCGAATGGGGGGAGTCTGAAGCTTGTTTCTTACTGGCCTTGCAAGAGAGAGAAAGAGAGAGAGAGAAAAAAAGAGGACATCCCTATTCTCTAGTTCACTTAAGGAGACTCTCTGCGCTTGGTCTGTACCAAGTACGGCACACAAAGGAAAAGAAGGGGGGGGGGGGCAAGGGAGTGTAAGGGTGGGGTGGGGGTTATTGTTACAACCAAAGGTCAAGCACGGCACAGACTATCAGACCCATTATTGAGGTAAATACTTATATTTCAGGGCTTTTAGCCACACTGGTTCCAGCTAATCTCTGTGGAAAATGCGTGGAATTTTTGAAGCAAATGGGCCTCACAAAGCAGTTATGTTCTAACCTATGCTACAGACATTTAGCAATGCCCTGCTATTGGAAAGAGAGCTATATATGATGTCTAATTTTCCTATATTTATTTATGAAAGAGATTGGTCTTTGTCACTCCTAAATGTGGTCGTTGTTTGAGTCAACTCCTGTCCCCTTCCTCTTTTTCTTTCTCTGTTTTTTAAGATGTCACTCTCTCCCTTTGCCCCTTTTACTGACTTTTATTTTGTACAAAATCTATATATTAAGAATATTGTATAATAGTTTTTAAAATCTCAAAAGAATATCAGTTTTGTTGTCTATTTCTTTTTTAAGAGAATGTATCTCATCATCTGGTGACTGTTAAATAAATGAAATTAAAAGAAAGTCTGTCTATTGTTGCATTTGTGTGACCACGATCATGAAGATAGATTTGGTTTTTTTTTTGTTTGGTTTTTTTCATGAAAGCACAAAAAGTCTTTGCTTACTTGAGCAGTTACTCTTGTTCGCTCATATACAATAGCTTATGAGATGAATGAATGTGTGTTGCTTGATACTTTATTTCTTCATTGTGTAGTTTTTGTTTCATTTTCAAAACTCCTTTCAGACGTGCAGACAACCCCTGCAGTCGTGTGACACCAACTTGCTGCGCGGGAGGCAGAAAGAGTGGGCTGTTCGAATAAAAAAGAAGGGGAAAAAAATGGACTTTCACATATGTCGGGAAGCATCACTTGTGCTGGAGACTGCAAGAGAAAGAAAGAGAGGAATGGGTGAGTGTGTGTGAGTCTGTGAAAGAGAGAGAGATAGTACTTGACAGACAGACAAAACAAGGAGGCACCCAGACAGCCAGACAGAGTTGGCAGGATTGGAGTAATAGGTGTGTATATATGTGTGTGTGTGTTTGTGTTTGAGTGTGTGTTTGTGTGTGTGTGTGTGTGTGTGTGTGTGTGTGTGTATGTGTGTGTGTGTTTGTGTGTCATAAGGCTTGTTATGGCCCATGAAGCGGTATAGGTTGGCCACAGCTGTCCCAGTCCCATTGGAGGCGTTTTCACAGGAGGAGTGTGCAGCGCTACGGCGCCATACTGCCAAGCCCCAGGGGAGCCCCCGCCTCTACACTCACTCAGACATTTACACACACACATACATAGACTCACACCACACATGCACATTCACACACATACATTTGAAAACACCACAAATTCACACATTTACACAAAGAGGCACACAGCACGGTTATGAAACCATGCACACCGACATGCACACTCAAACAGACATTTCTCACTTAGATGTACAGTTTTAATTGACTCCACTTGGTAAAGCCTCTCTGCAGGGAAACAAGTGAGAAGTAGAGTGAAAGAGAAGGATATAGGTGTGGAGGCAAGAAGCTAGGCAGCGTATATTGAAAGGTAAAGATGCTTGACACAAAAACACACAATTAAAAAAGTGTTTTTTGTGAACATTTTGTGGGGCCTGACGAGCTCAAACATGGCTAAGTAATTTTATAAGATGATTCCACATTGTAATTTCACAATTAGACCAAACTGAGTGAGTGTAACTGAGACTGAGAGCTTGGCAAACAGCCAAAGTCTTACTCTTCTCAGCCTATCTCCTGAGAGAGATGGAGGTTGAGGTAGACAGGAAGGCAGTCCAGTCCAGGTGCTGTGCCTCGGGGAGGGTCTGCTCTTCTGTTCCTCATTATCAGAGAGAGAGAGAGAGAGGCTGTGTTACAGTGTCATTATTCATCCACTCAAGCATCTGGGAGGAAGTCCTTCCTTGCTTGGCCCAGTGATATTGTTGTAGAGACCGCCCTTGGAGCTAAAGGCTGGCTGGGGACACTGCTAACTGCTAACAGACAGACCCACCCAGGCAAGGCTCCAGGGTACAAATGTCCTTGAGTGCTTATGAGGATTCAGCACTTCTCACTTTCCGGCCGAGCTGCAAAGTGAAAAACTGCTATATCTCCAAAATTCAATTGTTCACAGAAATGATTAATTCTCCAATATGGGAGGGTGGAGTTTGATGTAATGCCTCCAGAATAAGTGTCAGGACTTATTCTCAGCCACCACAGCCACTATGAAAATCAATAGTAATAATCACCATCAACATTTATTAGGATTTAACATCTCAAAGCTTAATTTTAAAGATGTTTGAAAAAAAACAAACAAAAGCAAGGCAAGAATAATGTATAAGTAAGGTCAAAGAATTGATTATAAGCATTACATAATATCAAGTATAAATATGACTTTTGTGATGTAGCTAAGCTCCACGGACATATGGCCAGCCCTTAAAACAGATGATTAAAGTCTTAAAATCACTTTTGAAGCTAACGTGTAACCAGTCTAAAGGCGCAGAGGTTTGGGAAATATAATCTTGTTTGTCGACTGATGAAAAAACATAGAGTTAAGGTAATCTAAACAAGGAGGGATTAAAATATGGATGACTTTTTGGCAGACCAGTGGAGGATAAAAAGATTTAATTGTGGAAATCATGTGTCTCTCGGTGGAGAAAAAAGGCTGCAAAGTTCTTTTACTGCAACATGTTGTGGTGTTGTCCTCAGGACACCAAATGATCCTAAAGATTGTCCTCAAAATTGACTCCATATGGGAAAATAGCTCAGAGAGGACACCAAAAGACCACCAGGAGAGGGTTGTTGCTGGCTGAGCTGTTGAATTTTAGGATGATATGTTGTATTTTTGAAGCCAAAGCTAACAAGCTGCAGAAGTATCATACTCCTGCCCCAGACTGATATAAAAAATCAAGATAACTGAAGGCCACAGTGTGATTTAAAATAATCAGAATGGAGCACGGCACTTTTATCTGCTGCTAAACTAAGGCCAAGAACAGTCTTTGTGCTCTGTGTTTCTAAGATTAGTCTGAAAGATATCATTTGGTCTGAACAAGTACTGTGAAAGCACTTAAGAGACAGGTGGTTCATAGGTTCAAGGGTTTCAGACTTGTTTTATTTAAGAGGTGCTGATCCATCCAAGGTTCAGTTAGACTTAAGAAAAAATAAGAATGTCCTTTCAATACAAACAGCAGTATCAGTCATTTCAGCAAAGTCCCCAAAATGACCTATCAGAGATTATGATCCAGAGAATATGATATATGTAGAGATGTTGGCAAACAGTATAACAAGTTCTTCCCAGTGTTTTAGGAAAGTAGTCATCCATAATATAAAAGGGACTTTCTGCTGGGTTAGCTACAATGCCTTTGATTTTTTTGCGCTCAAAGCAGCAACAGCATCAAGGATATAGTCAAAGAAGAGGTGTTAAAATGGCGAACAACCTCCTTGGGGGTGAGCAGAGGCACATGGGTAGTGTTAGAGGAGGTTGTCAGAAAGGCCTCTGAGAATTTCTTGCTGAAAGCAGAGTTAAAAGCTGTGGGTCTGGTGCACAGAACCCGGACAATAGCAACACGACAGCATGTTGAAAACCGGCCTCATGGACAGACAGAAATGTTTCTTTGAAGGCAAACAGTTGGCAGCTTTGTCAGAAAGTTTCACTAAGCACTACATTTAAAGATTTTTATAAAATGTTTCAGAATGAAAATATTATGTTGAAGTGTAATTTATTCCAGAAACTCTGGAAAATGATGAAAGAATGCCTCATTTAGTTTTAAGGCTCTATAAACTCCACCACAGTGAGGTCTTTGCATCGCTTCTGATGGCTTGAATTTTCCTCACATCGATGTAAACAAACCTTAACAGCATCAGCAAACATTAATAACTTGGATTCAGTTTTCCTCCAGTGTTTGTCCCTGTATTAAAACACCTGTCAATCAATTTGGGAGTGATAAGAGTTTTCAGTCCTGTGTTTCTGGTTGTGAAGATGCTCTTTCCTTCATTTTTTTGCACCTTAATCACTTGAAGTGAATTGGCATAACTCATGAACTTATTCTTGAAATGAGCCATTTAGCGCTTTTCATAATAGATGCTTTGGGGATATCAGTGCATCAACCATGCAATCAACAACTTCTTGTCAGCTCTAGCTGAAAAATAGATTGACTATCTTACTAAGATAAATCAAGGCCAATTATCTTTAAACAAGTCTAATAATCTGGTGCATATGGTGCTTGATAACAGTATTTATCTTTAATAAGAAAAAAATTTGTTCCTAATCCTTCTAAAACAGAGTCTTGACTATTCTAAATTTGTATTTGCAACGAAATATTTAGAAGCATTCATCGTAGTTGCTTGAAGGCTTGTATAAGAAGTCTGTCCGCTGTAGTTTGGATTCAGTCCAACCACGATGCACAGTGAAGCAATGCAGAGGGGAGAGAGAATGAATAGTGGACCCGGTCCATCCAAGTCTTCAGGTGAGGATGTAACGCGTGGCCTAGAGAGCTGGCAACCTGTGTTAAACCAGAAGGCACATGTTCAAGACCCAAGCCTCCACCTGGCTCAAGTTTCCTGAAACAAGACCATAAACCCTTACAGGCTCCAGGGTCCCTATCAGCTCTGACTCACCTCTGCAGGAGGGGTGTGGGGGATGGATGGGCTCTCTGTTCGGTGATCGATAAAGGATACACCGAAATCAGTTACACGAGATGCCCAACAGTCGCTTTCTGCCTGAGATATACTGTAAAGCAATATAACTTAATGAAATCTGCCCCAGGATTGGATTGCATCAGCTATTTGTAACTTTATCTGTAAAGTCCTTCTGAGTAACCACTAGCTTTTTTCAAAATAGCGATTTACTAAATCAGGTTGCATCATTAAAACTTAAATGTCTTAGCTAGGAAAGACTTAAGGAAAATAATGAGAAAATCAGTTGCTAAGAAACATCTGCAGCACCAAAAGAAATCCGTTATGTAGGCTAAACAGGAAATAAGTAACAGTTTTAGAAAGCCAAGCAATGTTTAAAACCTAACTTTAGGTATGAATTTGTTTGATTCATGTACACAAACATGAAGAAATAGGTGCACTTCAGAGTAATTGGTATTATTTTTGAATCAGAGGAAAATATCTGATTATGTCAACCTAACTAATCTTATTTGTAATTTGAGCTATATTGTGTATTTTTGAAATTTACAGCCACTACTGATACAGAAGCACGGTGTAATTAATCTGTCAGCTAGTCTATACTTTTGTGAACGCAGTGTCCTTGTTATTGTACTAACTCATTTTTGCAGTGACTTTGGTCTCACTCTTGTTTCTGTAATTTCCTCCTTTTCTGCTTCCACTAAAAACTTCCAGCTCCTTGTCTTCAGCCTTTAGTTGATATGTGTTATGCACCTATAGCGAGGGAACAAGACTTACATCATAACTAGTGTTATTCAAACTTAGGAACAGTAAGAACAACGAGCTAAAAATAAGAGCAACTGTAAACTTTGACTAAAAGCTCTCTCAAAGCCGATGTCATTAGTTATTTCTCAAAAAATATTCTCCATAAAATCATCTCATGTCACGGTGCTTATAAAAATAAAACAGATTACATAATCAAGGCAAAAACATCCCATGGGTGTCCAGGGCTACCAAGTTTTTCCTGATTAAAAGAAAATGACCTACCAGGAAATCTTCCTCTCGCTCTCCTTCGCACGTTATTAAAACAATCACTGCCCTTAATGACTCCAACCCCCCCCCATCACCACCACCACCACCACCACCCCCCTCCCACCTCTTCTCTCTTGTCCCCGTTTCACCCTCTCCTAGTGCAGACAGACAAGACAGATGTAATCAGATCTTTTCTCTTCTCCTCCGCCACTGATCCACTCATCAGGAGTGGGAGATGAAGAGAGGTGTGTATACGTGTGTGTGTAAGGGGGGTGGGGGGGTGATGACACAATTAATGTCAAATTAATGCTCCTCCTGAGCACCGACATCACCTCGCCTCCCTTATGTATTCCTCCCCGCCCTCACCTTCCTACCCCTGTCTTCCCCTCTTCTCTTCCTCCTTCATTTCCTCCCAACACACATCTAGCCTGCCTCACCCATCACTCCCTCCATCCCCCCCTCCTCCCTCTCCTGCTCCTATCTAACCGCACGCAGCCTAATCTCACACATAGGGGAGCTCATCTCAGCGTTGTGCTACTGTGCTGCGACTAGCTTAGCTCACTAGCACACAGAGTACGTTGTGGAGTGCTAATAGGGGCTGGGGGTTGTGTGGAGTGGGGAAACGGAGCGGGGGCCTGATTGGTGTCTCTAATTATGGCTTGATACTAAAGAGTAATTAATGAGTTTGTGGCTGATGGCAGCAGCTTTGGAGCGTCAGACTCGATCGCAGGAGATAAGAGCTGTTTGTGCCGAGGCCATGCAGGATCCCACGGGACAGACATATACGGAGGCGCGCACACATAAATACACTGAATGTGCTTGCTATTATGAATAGTTTCACAAAGTACTTTGCTGAGGTGAAGTCAGGTAAAATAATTTATCTCATGATTTTCTTTATAAAAATCAAAGTAGTCCTCATAAAGGAGGAGAGGAAGATAAGAAGTGGGTCTCCATCCACCTGTTTTTATGCTCTTTTTCAGTTCAAATATAAAATACCTGAGTGGAAATCTTGAAAGATCGCGAAAACTTTTTAAAAAGTTTGTATTGATAAAGTCAAAATCCAACAAACTGCAACGGAGATAGAATTAGTGAATAAATCATGACCTACATGAAGCATGTGACCTAAATCCATTATGTTTTCCACATCGTTTTTCACTTTTTGAGGTTTGACTGGCGTATTTTAAATGCGTAATGTTGTTGCACCCTCTTCCTGTGCAGTGGTTTTAATGGCACCCGACTGGAGAATTACCCAAACCAGCTGTTTACCATGATGAACCAACTCCTCCAACAGTTGAGGAACGTGCACCGTAATTCACATTTTCATTTGCTGAATTTCTTGAATTCGGTTAAAATTTGCACAAAATTTGTATGGAAATCCATCAAATATAGTTTTTGAAGCTTTAATTGACAACTTTGACATTGACAACCTACAAATGTATGATTGATTTCTAAAAACTAGACTTTCTATTAAATATTGCCTGAAGAAAAAAGTCATAATTTATACTGCTAGTTTCTTTTTTTATCAGTATCACCATTTTCTTTAATTTTGTACTTTTGTACCATTGGTTTAAAATGGTTTTTTTTATGGTGAATATTCTTCAGTTGCACTTTTATACAGTATATTAATTTTTAAACATACTTTTTGCCACAAAGATACAGTTTACATTCACAATATGTCTCATATCATGTATCTCTATGTACTTTGCTACACAGACGTACATGGTTTAACTAAAATAACAAGAGGACACATTGTGAATTGTAAATTTTAAAGCTGTGTTCAGTGTCTTTTTTTATAGTTAGAGAGTAGAAAATGGACTCCTAAGATTCCTAAGGCTAGTCCAGTATTTATTCGTACATTTGTTCTTGTTCGGTGTACTGCCTGTTGAACTAATTTTCTGAATCTCTTTTGTTGCATCAAAGGAGCTGAAGATGTTACTGCAAACTGTGCTGAATAGTTTCCATGTACTGCAGGAAACATATTTCAATGCTACGGATAAAAATCTAAGTGAAAATCAAATTAAAATCTGTAAAAAAAAAAAAGAAAAAACTAAATTGTTGACCCTTGTGATTAGAGGTCTTGTGCCTGTATGAGAGACAGATAAGGATAAATAGTGATGCTAAAAGAGAGAAAGAGAAGTGGGCAAAGAGAAATACAAAGCTTGAAGGACAATATGTGAGCTTGTGACTGTGCCTGGCTGTGTGAGACAGAGAGAGGAAGCTTGAGAGAGACAGCGTGCTGAGGAGTGTCTCTAAAACAGGGGCAGCTGTAGTGTAGTTAATGAGGCCTGCAGTCGAAAGCCCAGTGTGTGAGCACATTTTGTGTGTGTCAGTGTGTGTGTGTGTGTGTGTATTAGCCTGAGCGAGGCATAGAGAGACTGTAAATGTGTGTGTCTCGTGTGAGTGAGGTGAGTTACCCAGTGTGCAGTCTTGCTTGACCCTCAGTAATCCTGTCACCTGGAACCAATGGGCCTCAGAGAGGAGAGAGCAGGAGGGAGGGCGTGGGGATGAAACAGAGACAGTGAGGAAGAGTTTTTAAAAAAAGGTGGCGCCTCTCACTCAGCCGAATAACTGGAGCAGACTTTCAGCATGGCTGCTAACAAGCGCTCTGTCTCTCTTCCACTCTCTCTCTCTCTCTCTTTCTCACTCTCTCTGCTTCCTTTCATTTGTCTCCCTCTTTTTACCCCTCCATATCTTTGGCCTCTCCAGAGTGGCACTTTAATGAACAGAGTGTGTGTGTGTGTGTGTGTGTGTGTGTGTGTGTGTGTGTGTGTGTGTGTGTGTGTGTGTGTGCAGCGGCCAGGTTACCAAAAGAAATGCCTCACAAGAGCGTCTGATTATAAAACCTTAAGAGACAAAGGGAGGGAAAGAAAGAAGCCTCTGGTGAGACAAGCTCCAGCTTTTCACAGCTCACCCCCACAGGGAACTGAGCTGACAGGCGATATGAAGTCCACTACTTTCATAGTAGCATGCTAGGCTAGCCACCAACAGCTGCCCCCTCAGTGGCTCCTTAATGTACTTTTTGTTAGAGATGGTCATTATAACAACAGAAACGCACCTCTTAATGAGATATTTTTAGCTATAATTGAGTCCTTTCTTTTGAAGGATTTATTAGTTATAGCTCTTAAAGGAAATACAGATACTAGCTGTCTCGCTGAGAAAGAGATGAGAAGATCAATATTGATCTCAACCAAAACTATTCAAAAGAGCCTGATGAATATACTGCATATAGTTGGGTTTCCATCCACCTGTTTTTATGCACATTATTCAATTTGCAGATAAAAGAAACTGAGTGGGTGAGTTCAAAAAAATCTCGAGACATTGTAAAAAAGTTTTGACTCTCGTGGAAAAGTTGGTATATCGACAAAAGAGAAATGCGACAAAGCACAATGGAAACAGACTTGCAGAATAAATCATGATGCATGTAAAGTATGTGGCTTAAACATTCACTGAAGCTTTTTCTCCATTAATGAAACTGAAAATAGCAACAGATGGTAATCACATCTGTGTGGAGCAATAATGACACTCCTGACACTTCCTTAAAGGGTCTATTTGTAGCATGTTCTCTTCGACCGAACATGGTATTGCCAGGAGCGGGGTGATGGTGATGGTGGCTTACCAAGAACTTCAGCCATCATTGCATTTAAAAGACGAGGTTATAATATCCCCTCTGCAATGCTATGTGTTCAGGGCAGTTTGGAAGCTACAGTGAGTCGCTATCAGAAAGTAACAAGACAAGCTGGGCTAGCTAGCTGGTTAGCATGCTAACTTCAGCAGAAGAACATAACATTGGCTTTGCTTTCCACTGCTGGAGACAGCTGTTGACAAATAAAACAATGAAGTTTGATGCTGAACTCACAACTTTTCTTGTAGACTGGTAAGTAAACAGCTGTTAATGCTAATGCTGGCTATGTAGCAATAGCAAAACTTATATAGTTAATAGCTCCTTTAAATTAACACATGAAACAAACATATATGCCATTTTTAAGCTGAAACCTGTCCCACCTGCTTTCTACCCATCTACAAATATCTCAATATATTTACACAGTATTCCAATCGAGGATGTAAGCACATCAGTAGAAGAGAAAACACATTTCCAAAATGATACCATAGCTTTGATATGGACAATTTCACTATTTTGATATGAAGTGAAAAATGAATGTTTAGAAATAAATCTGCGTGCGACTCACATCCTTACCTTGGCAGCTAACATGATACATATTCCAGGGAGAATTAATGTTAGCATAAAAAAAACCTAACATTAGCATGCTGTTTTCCTGCTGCATAAGAGCACAGCATATATGTGTATATGTTATATTTGTAACAGTAGCATGTATGAAAATCATGCTCTTTCCACAAAATATACCAGACACGGGTGTCACATATTTGTCAGATCTGTTGCAGTAATCCAAAGAAGCTCATATTAGAGATAACTGCAGTGTAAACACACGAAACTTCACTCCTGACAAACTGTGTCAGTACATGATTTAATCAGTATTATTGATCAGCCACACACAGCATCATGAAAAGAGACTCTACATGGCTGTTTCCATCTGAAGCCATCAGTCTGCAGCTCTTTCAGATGTCACAGAGACCAGCATTTTTCCCACTCACTACTTTTGCAATTTGTGAAGTTTTAGGCACAAAAACAACTTTTCCCGTTGATCTCTTCATAAACTCTCGGCCATTTTGTGCCATTTTGGAAACCTGCCTACTCTGTACATAAACAGAAAGTTTTGGAGGGAAGGTTTGGAGGTGTTGATAGGTGTATTTTGAAACTGGAAAGAGTCAGGCTAGCTGTTTCTCAGTCTTTTGAGGTTGATATATCAGTTATAGAGAAACTGATTTATTTGATAAGATGGAGAATTTCGCTTTAAGGAAGGTATCTGTTCCTCTTCCTCAGTAGCTTTGGTGGCAGTATGTTTTTTATTTGTGAAATATTGAAACAGCCTAGTGGGCTAACAAAGGCAAGAGTGGAAATGGATGCTGGGAAACATGTGTAACTGAGTACTTCTGGTGACTTTGCCAGTGGATAGGTCTCTCCAGAACAACAGAGGTCCCCCTGGTGTAAGCAGAGGTCCCTGTCGTGGAGCTCTGCTATGGGCCTGCCTATCAGGAAATAAAAGGGGGCCTGTGCCAGCAGAGTGTGTATGATGATGGGATTTGGAGGGCAGATTTTTTTTTGTCAGCCTCTGAGAGTAGAGCCCTAACAGGCAATCACACTGGAGGAGGGTGTGTGTGAGGGCATCCATCATAATATTGTCTGCCCAAGGGCCAGTTTCTCACACACTCGAATTATAGAGATAGCACTGACAGTAGCACACACTGTCACTCAGAAATGTCTGTGCACGATATACACAAACAAGACAAACACACACCCATTCCCCACAAAATACAGCTCTGCCAGTGTACCCCTCAGACACACACGCACACATGACCATGCCAATGCCTTCACATACTGCTTCTACACACCTCCTAGACACACAGCCTCACACACACCCTTCAGACACACTTTCCCCTCTCCACACACACACACACACACACACACACACACACACACACACAAACCTTGCCTTTCGCTATTCCCTCAGCAGCAGCAGCAGGCAGGCAGACAGGGTACAGTGTGTAGTACAGTGCAGTGTGGTGTGGTAGTGGTGGTGATTCTTTGCTGAAAGGAGCGGTCCAGTCTAGACGGAGGCGATAGACATCTCATTAGGCTCTTGCTTGCTCTCCCTCCTCTACAGCACCCGCCGGCTAGCAGCCTGTCCTCACTCTGAGGGCCAGAATAGAGAGGAGAGGAGGGAGAAAGATGATGGAGGAGAGGAAAGGTGGGAGAGAAAGAGGCGAGAGACAAGGACAAAAAAATATGAAAGGGAAAGAAGAGGGAGAGGCAAATGAAATGAGAAAGATGGGGGGAGGGAGTGAAGGAGGGAAAATTAGACAATGATAATAGCAATAATAGTCTTGATCCTCCAGGAGGTCCACTCCCAGAGGCTCTCTCTCTCTCTCTCTCTCTCTCTCTCTTTCTCTCTCTCTCTCATGCTCCTTCTCTCCTTCAGTCCCTCTGCTGCCCTCCCTCCTATCTTCCCTCCTGCTGCTGTTTCACTCTTAATTAATTTCTCACTACTCACCAGAGCCCAGAGCTGCAGCTCTCCTCAGCCGGCCTCCGAGACTGCTCTCAGATCGGCACTCCCGTTGCCTCACAGCTACAGCAGCTCGTCTCTGCCTGTACCACATTCCGCTTCAAATCAGTGCTGAAGGTATGGCCTACTCCGTGACATTGCCATGAGGTATGGATCTACACTTAGATCAGTTTCACTTGCATAAGTCACAGTTAGGCTATCTGCTCTATCGGGTTTCTACGGGGGTCAGCTGATTTGCACTTCAGTGTGCGGCAAAGTCAAATGGCCTGAACTCAAATTAGATTGTTTTCTTCCATAACCTCAAACCACTGTGTGACTTTTATATGCTACCCTTGGCATCTGCCAACCTATCTTGGTGACCATGTTGGGAAATCCAAACAAATTAAACTCAAGAAAACAAGCTTTTACAAATTTCTTATGAAACTGACTTAGTTAAAAATAAAAGCAACAAAAATGGTGGCAGATATTATAGAATATTTCTGGTTTATTGCAAGTTAGATCTCTTTAACTAAAGTAGCAGGAATGCTAAAAAGAAATGAGACCAGGCAAAAAAATGATGATCATATTAACAAACCTCCACGTTAGGCAAACAAATGTTTAGCAAACAGTAAAATTATTACCATAACTGTCCATTGTATACAACAGAGGACCCCCAATCACAAGCTAAGGCCTTGATGTGGACATGATTGGTGAGTGGTTCAACCCAAGAGTGATTTATCTCAGATTGTTTCATTTGAATAAAACTTTGGCCCTGAGGAGGTGAGAGTGTCCCATATTTCAAAAGAAAAAATTCAGAATAGTCAGAAAAAAAATAACCTTAGTGTTTTGTTAGAAGCATTCATATCAGTGAATGATGCTGAAGTGGTAGAGCACTCAACACAGAGCACACTATACCCCAAACTGCTCCCAACTGCAGGCCAGTGCCCACACTGCTGTTGGTGAATGAGATACAAATTGTGCCGCACTTTGTCCTATTAAGGTTCAGAAGAATTATATACATGTGTAGCCCCTGAGATGAGTACCCCCTGGTACATCCACCAGTTTACAAACTGTTTTCCAGAGTAAACTTTGACAACTGTATTTGCTTTGTAATTTGTAAATCCCTCATTTTGCTGTGCAATGAGGGATTTGTTTCAGGTGCACTCACTTTTCAGTTTTACACCCATAAATAATGAGTTTTTTTTCCTGTCTAGGCTTCTTTACAACCTGTTTGATCATTTGACTGTTTGTTTCCCAGATCTCTGCAATTAACTTTACAAGTACAAAGTTGTAATAAACTGAATGATCCCATAAGTAATTGCTGGGTTGGTTCCATTCTGAAGACCAAAAGAATTTAATCTCAGGTTACATCAGCAGCACCTAGAAACGAAAACACATATTCACACCCCTGCACACATTTAGCCCTCTGACCTTTGCCTTACTCCCTAATTCTCTGCTCTTGGTAATCCTAGCCCCAGGGCATACCCCAAGGTGCTCACTGAAGCTGTTTCTGCTGGCTACCTAGTGCATCAAGAAAAGAGGAGAAGGCCTTGACCTAAGGTTTACTGCTGCCCACACACAGACACAGACACAGACACACACACACACACACACACACACACACACACACACACAAACACACACTCAAACTCTGTTATACTTCATAGCACTGGGTGTCTACTCTGAAATTGAGATTCCTATATTTCTAAAATTCTTATCGCAGCGTTTGTGAGTAACAGTGAGTTAGAGGAAGTATGGTAGGACAAAAAAAAAAAGAAGAAAAAAAGCAAGAAATTCTGCAGACATTCTCAAGGTCGCTCTGCAATGTGTAAAAAGAGAAAGAGAAAGAGAGAGGGGAAAAAAATGCATGGATGAGCACAAGGCCAGATGTGTACTGTAACGTTCCTCAGGGGAACCAATCACTATTGGCCTTTAGGTTTGACCTTTAACCTGCATGGCTGCCGAGTGGGCCACAGAGTAATATATAGTACTGTATAATACTCCACACTCTGTTCTCAAAGCACTACTCACAATGTTTATCGCTCTCTATAGAGACCACTTGGCCTCTCTCACTCATTCAGTGCACCTCAGTTACCCAGATATTCTCAGCTCTCTGCAGTAACCTGATTTTCTTGAAGGCCATGTCACAAGAAACCTTGTTTGCAAAGTTGTGGTAAAGGATGAAGGCAAAGATGGTTAATGCAGCTTGATTTGTGCTGGAGAAAATGTATCCATGTATACTTTTAACTGGATTTTAATTGTTTTTTCAGTTCATTCTCTCCTTTTGACGAAACCTTAAGAGACATCCCCAAATCCTCTCCTCTCTCCTCTCCTCTCCTCTCCTCTCCTCTCCTCTCCTCTCCTCTGCTTCCTTCCCTGGTTAAATGAGCCACAGGGGAGCATCAGACAAGCCATAACCTAGCAGCTGGAGCTTCCAGCTGGGTTAAGAAGGAGAATAAGAGGAAGAGGAAAAAAGAGAAACAGTAGCATCTCCACATGGAGATGGCAAAAAAACTGAGTGTTCAGGGAAAACCCTGATTGCTTAAAGTCAAATGCTTATTTGTACTTGTGTGAGAACATATTTTATAGTGTGTTACAGAAACTGTCCATAGTTTTATGATGACATTTGCACACACTTCTATCCCTTTTGTGATCTGATTATTAGGGTAGTATACTGTTTCTGTGCTCGTGTATGTAAGCATGCATCATACTGATGATCTGCATGTTTAAGTGAAAGTGGAGTAGAGAGAAATCTGGATAATGATATAGTCTTGTGAACAAATAACTAGCTTTCTTTGTGTTCCAAAAACATACATGTACAGTGTGTAAACATACTATTTGTCTTTATGTCAATTAATTAATTTGAGTTTCTCCACCATATTCACCCGTCACTTCCTGTCAGTACCTGTGGTTGCAGTCCTTTGTCCTGTTCGTTCACATCTGGACCCCCCCTCAGACCTCAGACCAGTCACTTGAGGTTTAAGCTGGAAAAGGCAAATACCAAAACCTGTTGGGAAGAGACCACTGGGACAGATATGATGAAAAGGTCCTGGGCCCCGCTTTACCACATTTGCAATATGCAAACTGTGATTTGCAACATGAGGTAATTTATCCATTTGCTCACTACACTACACACAAATTTCACTGATCAAAACAAATGCCATCCTTGCCATCCTTTGCCATCCATTGCAAATTTAACTGCACTGCCTGCAATTAGGTTTTTTTGTGAAAAGGCCTCTGTACCACCCAAACCACACTGGGCTGAAACATCCTTAACCAAACACTGAAACTCAACCATTTCCAAACCCTTGCATAAACATAAGTGGACGTCTCACTTTGTGTGCAACCATAATGAAACAATATCCAAAATATAAACATCTGTCTCACCCAAATGCAGCTTATGGCTATGTTTGTTCTCATATTTGTTCTTCTTGTGTCTCCCAACCTGATGAAATCAACTTGTCCTGATGAGGACAGGTCAAGTCACGCCATGGTCACCAGCTGGAATTAGTAACATGGGATCGTAGTAGCTTCCATTTATGAACATAAAGATGTATTTGGAAAACCAAAAAAAGAGATGTTAACTTCAGCATGATAGTGTTTTTACCTTGCCAGTGTAGCCTAAGCTGTCTCCTGCAGTATATAATTGTCTGTCAGTATAAATCAGATAATTAGCAGAAATAATGTAATACGTTATTCATAAGGTCTAATAGGATAAGGATAGGATGAGCAGTCTGTCTTTGATATGAAAATATGTAAGTATGTTCATAGTCCTGTAGGTGGGATGGTGACACAAGCGATATACTTAGAAAGGAAGTGGTGGTGGTGGCGGGGGGGTTCTAATCCAGATCATTTGGACTATTCTATATCACCAAAAATGTGAAGCTCATCGGAACTGGAACTACCAGAAGATAATGAGATTTGAAGTGAATAATGAGATTTGAAAAGGGGCTAATCTGGGACTTTATTTTTGATGCAGTTTTACACATTTTTGCTACCATTTAATGTTTTATGACAAGTCTACCATGGCATCTGTGCATCATGAAAACCATGATAAATGCAAATGTCTGACTTGAACGTGGCATCCCGTGCGATTTTTATTTATCCTCCATGTGCACACATTGAGAATAACAATGTTATCACATTTAGGAGATGATATCAGATGAACCCGCTGTCAGGAATCGCCAACGGCATCGCGTTCATTATTATTTGAAAAGCGAACCTAAATCTGACCTCTTATTGTGGACGGAGGAAGCAGGGGGAGGGAAAAGGGTGCGACGGTACAGGCCCAGCATGAGCAGACGAGCAGGCCAAGTAGACAGGGACTGCTCCCCAACCCTCCCACCCGTGAACACTGACACTAATTGAGAGGTGTATGAAATATAGATGATGTCTGCGGTGCCCCCACCTACCAGCCGCACCACCACCACCAGCACCCCTCGCTCTCCCTCTCCTCTCCGCTGTTCCTCACATCCTCTGTCTGCCTGCTTGAGTGACTCGAGATCAAGATTGCATGCAGACGCTGTGTTGGCATGCGCATGCCCCGCTGCACACTAGGTATATCAGGGACGGTCCAATGGACATGATCGGTCATCCCAGTCGGTCAGTGTGTGTGAGACAGAGAGAGAGAGAGAACGAACAGAGACAGAGGAAGTGAAAGTGAATGTGAAGGATTTTAATTATGCGTGATAAAGAAAATGAGGAAGGAGAAAATGATATTGTGTATTCTGAGTGCCTGCTTGCATGTGTCCATAGCTTATGTGAGTATGCTCTTATCTGTAATCACAAAATATCCTGACAGGGACAAGAAGAAAAACGTGGGAAAAATCTTTGAAATCAAAATTCCCCCTACTTAAAAACTATTTTTAGTGCTAAGTTGAGGGTAAGGTTATTTTTTTTTGTTTCCTTGTTTAACATTGTCCACATCAGAAGGGGCATCTTGGTGGTGGGGATTTATGGTGGGCAAGGATGTGGTGGAAGAGGAAGTGGTAAACTAGAAACATACACGACCCATAGGATGCTTTCAAAATTCACAAATCACTGTTGACCAATTTAGGTGACAGTGTAGTGGGTGGCAAACTATGGGAAAATGTTGACCACTTCCGTCCGCCTGTCTCAATTGCACCACATGGCTTTAGTTGTAAATCTGCCAATGTGCGTGTGCACACTGGCCCTAGAAATAATGTTCATATTGGATGAATCTGCAGCTTGCAATTTACATCCAATTCTAAATTTCAGTGCAGATACAGGAAGTACTGTGTCGGTTATGTAGCAAAGTGGAACCAAAGGGTGTGGAGGTTAGGTTGGTGGATAAGCATGTAACGTATCTAACTAACTTCATGGCTTAGATGTTTCCCATCATGGACCAGCAAGTCATCTTGATTTTTAACTGTACATCTATTATCTTTCCCTTCCCCAACCTTATTACCAAAATAACTGTACTGTAGTTGCTGAACATGGATAGTGTATGAATAAATTATTCTTATTCTTGCAGAATTGTCCAATATTAGTGTTCTCTCTGGTGATAGTCTGGTGACAGGCCGGCTAACTAGCTTACAACCACCAATAGTGAGATCCTCGTTTTAAATAAACATTGAAAATGCATCTGGAGACAATGTTTTCAACCAGCTCATGAAAATAATATTGGCTAAATTAGCTAGATTGTAATTTCATCTGAAAAGTGATGGTCGCTGGCTAGAAATGAAAAGCTTATTTGTCTTCATCTGTCTGAAATCAATAACCCCCTGTTTTGCAAATTACTAATAATTGAATGATTAAAAAGAGTGATAAAACTGCCCATGTAATCACTGTAAATTGCATATTTGCTGTGTAAGAACAGAAAGCTTGACAGATGTAGCAACAGTAGCGGGGGGGGGGGTCTAGTGAGCAGTCTTGGATTATATTACAACTTTGAATGAACCTATATTCATCACATATGAAAAATATCAAGTGTATTCAGTATCAGTTACGATCTTCCAATCAAGGTCGGGAGCATGCTGACCCTCTCATAGTCAGGTGAGCAGCGAGGCTCCGTAATGGCTCTGTGTGGATTCAGAAAAGAGGTTTGGAGTCAGTATGTTGTTGTCTAGTGCAGTGGGTGGAGGTTAGGGTTAAGAGGTTAGTCTGTGAAGGTCTTCCCAAGTGTAATTACACAAACATGTTTTCATGTGTGTGTGTTTGTCTTAAGAGAAAGCTCAAGCATGGAGAGGTCTATAACTCTCCCTGCAGCTGGATAGGAGATGTTTAAAGGCCAAGGGTAGAGGATGGATGGCACTGTGGTTATATTTAGGGGGCTCACACCAAGCAAGACCACATTCACTGGGGAATCAGAGTACAACCTTATATCTAAACTTGTCCTTCCTCGATCCCTCAGTCGCTCTCATTTCTGTTTCCTATTCTAAATATCGCTCATCTTGTGGTCTCATTTGTATGATATTTTTCTGCTAAACCCCCTTAGTAAAATTTAGTTCAGTTCAGATAAATTCTGTTCAGTTAATTTAATTCCATTCAAATGAAGCAACTTTTTCGACATTCGTTTTATATCAAGGGGTGAGAACCGGAGGGGCATTAAGTGACATTTTGGGCAAAATGGAGATATATAGGCTCTTTCTATTGCCAATGGGACACAAATGAATTCTTAATCATTTTTGAGTTATTCATCAAAAAGCAAAGGACTTAAAACAAACACACTGACCCCAGTTGGCGCCAAAAGGGCGTAAGTGCAATACATTGAGAAATGTATTGTGGGTAAAGCGTATGGATATCACATTAGTCAATATAGCTGACACCACATGTAAGCCATGTAGATCAACCAACACAAGAAAAACCATTTTCAACTGCTGAAGAAGTGTTATTCAGCATATTTCTAAAAGAGGAGCAGCTGGATGATGATAGGACAAATGAAAACACCCAGAATTCAATATCGTATATTATCGTATAATAGAGGAGGGACAGCCGCAGACAATGGTGATGACTGGGGAAAGGGTACAGGAAATGCAGTGAGCCAGGTTCAAGACACCAAGCCTATATTACATAGCCTGCTTAATGTTGCACCTTTATTCCACCTCGCTGTTATATGTATAAAATAACTGTAAATGTAATAGCTGTATAAAATAAAAATTCCATTAATCGACAGGCACGCTATCTAAAATCACACACATTGGCGGCATTATGTCATCTAGGCACCGGGAAAGAGAAGAAGAGGAAGAGCATGTCGTCCTGACATTAGAGCCAGTGAGTGCTGAAGAGATCAACCATAAGAGTGAGATCCAGCAAAGAGGACGGAAAAGAAATAGAGACCCTGATGACTAGAAGAAAAGAATTATGAAAACTGCAAATCTATGTGAGTTCCAAAAAACATTCATGTATGTTCTGCAACGAAAGGTCAGGGAAAGAGACTGTGCTTCTGGTCGTAACCAATGCAAATCACTCAGTCAAAGAGGGAAATAATGTTTGATAAGTTCTGTGCAATGGGAGATGTGGCAAGACAGACACACTTCATCATCAACCACACAGTGACAAAAATGAAAAAGAGACAGACAACTCATACTGAGTCAAAGAACACCACTGAGTACCAACTCAACACAGAGGGAAATCAAATTTGAGTATGCAAAGATTTCTTTTTGAAAACACTTGATATCTCAGATGAATTTGCACGGTCTGCAGGCGCCGGTCAGTCAACTAATCTAGGACTGCCCCCCACAATCCTGCAGGGAAAGCTTTTACCTGGAAAAAAAAATCCCAGAAGACAAAAGAAAACTGGATCAGAGATCACATTAAGTCAATAGACAATAAAGAGGCAAACTTTTACATGTGACATGAGGGTAAAGGGGGCCGTGGCTCATTAGAGATCAGCACATGCATGTTGAAGTTTCGTATCTGTCCACTCTTTCAGGCACTGAGCATGAGATGCTGTACTCTGACACGTGGAGAGCAGAAGAGGAATGCTGGTTTTACTGCCGCGCCTCCATGCAGTAAAAAATAAATTTATCTCAAGTAGTACGAAAAATCACTATTAGAATTACAGTATGAAGCTCTGCCCCATTATGTGAATCCCTGACACACACACACGCGGGCACACACACACACACATGCACACATTCCCTCCTGTCCCGGCTTTCAAGAATTCCAGGAGAATGTTGCTTACCATCAGCACATTGCCTTGGCTGTCAGTTGTCTTCTTGCTCTCTCCAATGGCTGGCTCACACACAAGTGGGAAATCATGCTTCTGTGTGAGTGTGTGTGAGCGCATGTTGTGTGTGTGTATGTGTGTGCTCTCATGTGCAGATGCACTTGACTGTTAGAGTACATGTGTGTTTGTGCATGATCAGCTGAAAAGCCTAGCATATCGTTCTCGAACTGTTCAGTGGAATAATGCTGGTGTAACTCAGTGGAGGGAGCTCCTTCTGTCTGTGAATAAGAGATCTTAGTTTCGATGAAATACCCGTGCTCAATTTTGCCCTTTTCCAGATGATAAGTGACATAAGCTGACACCGAGGTCAGCCATGCAGTCAATTGTAGAGCTGTGGAAAACCATTCTGGCCCACTTCAGCGGTGTTAAACCCTTTTAAATCTCATTATCTCCCTCATCGGCATCTGCAGAACATTTTCCACCAAATGTCACATTATAATTTGTGAGAATCCAAATCATCCATACTTTTCTTTACAGCTGAATGTGAGAAAATGAGACTGTCCTGTGACGGATGGAAGTCAGGTGACAAAGTCCCTGCAGGAGGAGGGAGGTTGTGGTGTATGGATGGCTCCTGCAAAACGCAGGACTTTGACACAGGAGGCCACTGTTTGTTTCCCATGTGAAACTGATAGTTGGCATTATGGCTTTTATCCAAGATCGTACCACAACCTTAACCGGGTGTTTATTATTGTAACCATGACAACGAAGGTCCTCCATCCAAACAACGTTCCTTTCCTAAAGCTAACTAAGCAGCTTTTGTGCCTAAACCTAAAAAATCCATGACCATTCCAATACCTTAATCACATGTTTGTTATTGTTACCTTCACAATGAAGGTTCAAATGCCTGCCGCCGGTACTCACTCCTATGGATCCGAGTGTTGGGACAAATGACCTGTATGGTTGTTTGGGTTGGAGGACCTGCTGGAGAAAATCAGTGAAGTGAGCTATAAAATAAGTCAGAGCAGGGCAGAAGAGGACTGCCAGCAGTGGAGGGACAAAGGAGAGTACTTGCTGTGAATGTGCTGTCTCAGTACCTATTAACTGTTATTTCCTCCTCTTTGTCTCATTCTAGATTTTTTTCCATCTTTATTTTTTTTCTTTCTTCTTTCATTCTTATTCATGCCACAGCCTGAATGCTTCATACAAACATATGAACAGTAGATCACTGTAAGTTTATACTCACATCCCCATTTTCTCTGTGCTCTTTTCCCCATTCTCTAAAACATATATTCTTTGTTTCGTTTATTACTGTAATATGCTGTATCCATTGCATCAAGAACTTGAACAGGCTCGGGGTGGAAAGTACCTGGAATAAAGAACAGCATTTATAAAAAAAGAACTACATCTGCTTTAAGGCCCTGCACACCCACCCACACAGGTGGTTTTGGTTAGCCTGGCTGATCAGACCTCTTGTCAGGTTGAAGCTTGTTGAATCTGAGCTGAAAATGATTGTATCTTCCAAATTCATTACATAAGCTAATTAATTTGGACTACATACAGTATGTTGAGATACTCTACATATATATGCTACTTACATGGTAATCACCTTGGCTATATTCCAGTGGCGTGCTGTCAAGGCAAACAAGGCAAGCAATGCTTGTCTAGTTAAAGCTAAAAATATAGCCTATATACATAAAGATCTCCAAACAGTGTTCGGTCCCATAAAGGATCTGATGCCTGTGTGCATCCATCATGTAATTTACTGCTCACCAGTGGTGGCAGTAGCTTCACTTCCAGCCGTTGTATCTGTCGTTTCTGTCATTTTCGTGGGCGTGACCGTGTCCTGTTGACAGAGGCTAAAGCTTGTCATGCTGAGAGGACAGACATACTTTCTTGGAGGTTTGCGCATGCGCATTGAGGATAATCCTTGGTTCGACGGCTGACTAGCGATAGCCAAGTGCGCTGGTCAAGCTGTCTCAACTGACTCAGCTTCTACCGTTCTGAGACCAGTTATAATATTGCACGCATTATACGCATGCGCAGACGTGTGTGGAAACTAAAAGTGCGCGTTTAACGTTAAGAACCAGCAGGAGCAAGTACACACGCTAATTATACTGATTTCTCGTCTATGTTCAAGATCCGCAGTAAGTTTGAGAAGTTTGAGACAGAAAATTGTTACACAAGTAGTGCAGCTGCTTTCAGGAATAGCTCAGTGCGGTTGTGTGCGTAGCGGGCGAGAGAGAGATAGAGATAGAGACAGAGAGCGAGAGAAAGAGCTGTGATGCTGTCTACCGGAGTTAGCTAGTTTGTTAGCAGTTAGCGGTATAGCTGCAAACGTACAGGTTGATATATGTGCGTTTTATGCTGTTTGTCAGTAAATAAATGCTACTACTCCTCAAGACCCAAGTTCCCTTGTCTGCCCTGTGCTTCGCAACTACAGTCCAGAGTCATGAAAGGTTAACAACACTGATGCAGGTAAATTAAATGCAGGAATCTGCATTATCACTGTAGTGTGTCATTGTCAATTAATGGTAAATTATATTTAAGATTACCATAGAAGTGATGCTTTTTCTCCATAGTGTACATTTGATACGTTTACTGCCAGTTCAGAAAAATAAACCTAAAACTTCTTCAGCCGGTAAGGTGATAGGTGAAGATGTCCAGGCAGAGAGCAGCAAGACAGGAAAGAAACTTTCAGCACAGGAGAGACAGACAGCACAAAATCATGAGACAGGAAAGGCCCTGAATTTGATAGAGATTTGCTGCTCCTACTGTCATGAAAAGGTATGTTTTAATCCTGGGGGCATTTACAATGTAATTAGTTATGTCTGTCTTTCATAAGTTATTGAGAGGTCTTTTTTCCTGTGCTGTGGTTCTTCCGACAGCTTTCTCCTACTGCTGGTTCGGGTGTACAATGTACATTCCAGAAACCTCTCTTCATCTGCCAGTTAGCAGCCTGGGTGTTACCTGCATAGAGGTTCACACTGTCCCTCCAAAAGGATTGCCACCCTTCTTCTGGCGTTTCCACTGTGAACACTTGGGACACACATGCAAGTCTTACAGTAGATAAAGCTCCTGGGAATTGAACCTGGATCTCTGCTTTGATGGGTGAGTAGTTTGCCTCTGCGCTATGCTGGCATTCCTAGTGCATTTGGAGGTTACACTGATGTTTTCGATCTACCAGGCCTATCACAATGAGTCATGTACCACCTCATTCTATAGTGTTGAATAATTAAAGAAAAGTCAAGGCAATGAAATGAAAAGTGAAAATGGTGACGAGTAAAAATAAATGAATCAGTAAAATGATAAATGTAGATTTCATTTTAAATGTTAATATAGTTACATCTTGACTCGGACAACGTTGCAGCTATAATATCTAATCACTGTAATATATACAGTACTTCCAAAAGCCACTCCTCTCCACTTTCCTCCATCTTCTTCTCTTCACCCTCCTACCTCCCTTGTGTCGTCTTTCATACAGGCCACAGTCTTTCCATCTGTCTCTCAAATCATCAGTTTCTTTCTTCAACCATCCTCCCATCCCTCTCCATCCCTTCCTTGTCCTCCGATTCCCTTCTCCCTCCTCACCCAGGTTTTTTGTCGTATGCCATTGTGGCATGCTAACACTCTGACAATGCAGGGCGCTGAATAATTGATGTGTGGATGTGAAAGTTTGATGCCTGACTCGCGGGCAGATTGAACCTGCAGGCACCATGCCTTTGCCCATCAGCCGACTCCCTGCTCTCTGCGCCACTCAACACTTTCTTTCTTTTACACACACACACACACACACACACACACACACACACATACACACACCTTAGCATACAGTACACATATCTCCCAATGGACTCCTCTACTTCTCTCAAACTCATTGTAAAACCTCTCAGATATTTGCTGCAAGATTCTGTAACTGTTACACAAAGAAATTCACTTGGAATGTGTTGTACTTTTACCACTACTTGGTCTAGCACCTTCATGATACTGATGGAATAAAAAAAATGCAATATTTTCTCATCTCTCTCATCAGTTATCATATATGTCATAATATAGCATGCAAAGTCAATTCGGAGTGCCACACGGGATTCATTCAGTCTTTTGTGTATCATTTCACTTGATTCTGCTGAAGAGCCAATCTCTGGCTGACCAGGAAATGTTTTTTTTTTTTAAATATTATCTTTATAATACTAAGACTGTGGCTAGTAGAGGTCAAGATATTGTTACAACCCACAATATATTTCTCCTTGCATGCTACAACACCCATAGAAGTTGACATGCTATCATCAAACTAAAGAAGTCACTAAGTGCAGTGTGTACAAGGTTTGGGAATTCAGTAGCAGTTCAGCTGGCTAATATTTTCTGTATCCATCTCTTTGTTTTAAATACTTACTCTGTGTACTTACTGTTACTGCTGTACTTACTGGTTTGGTTAAAGAAAACACTTGATACTGCTAAAAATCTCCCTCATTGTCAACATAACCGTTTACAGCCATAAGCTTGTTAACATATGGTTACCATAAATGACAACCTGCGACTGCATTTACTAAATCTCCATAGCAATTAGCTGTAATAAGTGAGGACTGCATGTCTCTTTTCTTTCAACATCTCTCTTATTCAGTACCTGCAGAAATTAAAGATGAAATAAGGACTATATTTAGGAACAAGTCAAGTTTTTTTTTTTTTTTTGCAGCTAAAAATAACTTGGTCACCTCTTTTGTTAATGCCAGTATATTATTATATTTACATGACTATCCTCACACAATGTTTGCATGTGTGGCATGGAGGCATACTTACTGCAAAGCATCTCAGCATACATAGGACAGTATGTTCAATCGTCGACTCAAAGGTGTGAACAATAATTTAACGGTCTCTCTAACTATAAAACTGAGGGGATTTGTAGGTGTTGCTAATTGATGCCAGTTGCTCGTTTTACATCGATGACTGCAGATTAGGGCTGCAGCTAACGATTATTTTCATTCATTTATTTATCTGATGTTAATTTTATTGGTTAATCGATGAATCGTTTATTCTTTAAAATGTCGAACAATAGTGAAAAATTATAATTTGCTCAAGTCCAAGGTGATTTTCTGAGATTGCTTGTTTTGTCTGACCAGCAGTCCAAAATTAAAAGATATTCAGTTTATGATCATTTAAGACAAAGAAAAGCAGCATATCCTTACATTTGAGAAGCTAGAACAAGGGAATGTTAGCCATTTTTGTGTGCAAAATTTCAGTTGATTGACTGATTGATAAATTGACTAATTGTTTCAGCTCTACTTCAGATTTAATGTTGTCAGTAGCATGGCTGTATTGTAGAAACATAATACATCCATGGTCGGTGGACCTGACTCTTAGGCTTTGCAGGGAATGCTCCACATTCCCAGGACCCCTGTGTGCTCTACACCTTGTTTGCTTACTCTAAAAACTCAAATGCAAGTGAAGTTATGTGCAATGAAAGGTGGAGGGAAAACTTGGAAAACGTGGATGTTTGTTGGACAGGTAGGAAATGCGATGTCGCTAATGTTAACCACAAAAGAAAGCTCTAAAATTTTAATTGCTGATGCCGCATAGCAAACATCTGCTCTTCGCAGCCTCAAATTCTTTGAACTTTCACAAACAACCAACTCTACTCTCATTTTGAATTACAATTTGTCATTTAATACTGAAATACATAGATGACACTTTGAATGATAGTTATGCTAGGCTGCCTCTAGCATGTTATCCTTACCCAGGCAGTGTGGCACCACCTCACCTGTGTCAGACTGTAATAATCACAGCCATAGATACAGTCTGTGACAGTGTAAACATTTTTAAATGAAGCCTCAAGTCATCTCTGTGGTTTCCAACAACTGCTGCTCCATGTTAAAGAAAAAACAATTTAATAATCAGACCTTTCAACACTAGAGTCAGCACTTACATGCTCAAATTTAAAATGCCTTGATTCCAGCTTTTTTTTTCTTGAACCTACAAGGCCTCCTAAGTGTTTGTGTTCCTTCAGATATACTGTGGAATGACTGTTTATAGCCTCAGGATTTGTGTCTCATATTTCTGCCTCAGGTTGGAACTGAAATGGGCCAAAAGTGCCTCCATGAGCTCTGCTTCATCTTAATGGAACTCAAATGGCTTAAAGCGGCAGGAGCCTCTCTACAGGTGAGTTTAACCTGTTAATGAATAATCGTAATACAGACTCAACAAAGAGCTGTCCTTGCTTTGTTCTGTGAAGATTTAAACAGCTTTTACCCATATGAATTTACTTAAATTTTACTTTGCTTTAGTGTGTTGTTGCCCATAGATTACTTGCAGCCTATCATTTTGTAGATGCTGTTTAACAGCCCAGTCTTCCTTATTTATCTCAGCAGGGGCAGCATACCTGTTTAAATGACTGTTAAATCTGCTGTTTCAAAACACACAGACTGCAAAGGGAAAAACCTTTGTCTGCATATAGCTGCTATGATTTCTATCACAGCTTTACTTAAGTAAAATTTCAAAAGAAATATGTCAGTGAAATTTCCTCTGCATTATTTGAGCTAGAAGAAGATAGTTATGCATACTAGAGGGAGGAAGTTAATTACGTTCAAAATAAGGGTTATAAAACTTATAGGAGCTATTTTTAAGTTTTGCTATTGCTACTATACAATATATATAGCCAGCATTAGCATTAACAGCTTGTTTACTTACCAGTCTAGAAGAAACGTTGCAAGTTCAGCACCAAACTTCATTCCTCTACTTGCCAAGAGCTGTTTCCATTGGTGAAAAGCAACACCAATGTTAGCTCGTGTCATGTCTTTTCTTCTACTGAAGTTAGCATGCAACCCAGCTAGCCCCGGTCTGTCTCGAGACTTTCTTATAGCGACTCACTGTAGTCTCTAATCTGACTTGAAGATGTAGCGCTGCTCAGAAGGCGTATTATAACCTCTTGTCTTGTAAACACAATGATGGCCAAAGCTAAGGGACAGTCACCACTAACCGTCCAGGCAAGAAACCACATTCAGAAGCAGTGAAAATTTACAAATAGCCCCTTTTAAAATGCGTAAGAATGTGTTGTCACAGGCTAATAATGCCATTGGCTGTGATCACATACATATTGTTGAAGGTATGGGTGTGTTTGCAGTAGGAATAAAACAATCAGTTACTTGATTGAGAGAATGATCAGCTATGATTATTCTTTCTTTCTTTTTTGGTCTTAAGTGTCAGTAAACTGGATATCTTTGGGCTGTTTGTTAATTGGATAAAACAAGCAATATGAAGAAATCATGTTGGAGTTCAAGAAGTTTTAATGGGCTTTTTGGACAATTTATAGAGCACACAATTCGCTGAGTATTTGAGAAAGTGATACGCAGATTGATCAATAATGAAAGTTATTGAGAATTGCAACCTTAGCTTACAGTCTGAGTATGTACATATGAGTATGTGTTTGTATGCATTGTGCTCTGCGTGATAGCATCTTTGTTCCTTCCTCTCTATCTTCCACTCCCTCTTTCTACTTTCTACTGTATGTGAATGTGTCATGGAGGAGACGTTTGGGCCCTGCCTGCTGATTTATTCATGATATGACTTTTAATATCATTTACTGGGACATGAGAGTCTGCATCTCAAATAGGCCTGCAGGCACCTTTGTGCGCCCGTGTGCTTGTGCATCTGTGACAGAGAGAAAGAAAGAGAATGCACTTAAAAATGCACATGAATGTGCTTTTTTTTTTTCATGAGTGTATTTGTGTTTACATGTAAGTGGGTGTGTGTATGTGTTTGTGAGAATTGGCACATGCAATTACATTTGTGTGTGAGGATTTTTTTTTTTTAGGCAGGGATGAAATCGTGACAAATTGTGTTTGTGACAAAGTGTGTTTGGGCATGTGAAGAGGTGGACCTCATGATGATTGCCTATAATAGGGCTGTGATTGAGTTATCGGACAACAGTAGGAAGTCATTGTGTAATGGCCAGTAGCTAGCAATGGGGGCCGATACCAATCTGTTTAGCAGCATAGGGTGTGGAGAGGAATGCAGAAGGAGGTGTCTAGTTTCTGTGGTGGGTGACTGTTTTGCAAGCCAGCGTGCGTGCTTGCTTGTATGTGTGTTTTTTCATTTGATTTATTGCTATGTATTTGTCAGTACATGTTTGTCAGTTATAGTAGCAAAGCCACTGAATGTTGCCAAGGCAGACATAAACCTGCAACAAATACAAAATTAGTTTTGCCTACTGTATGCTGAAATCCAGTTTCCATCTTTTATTCTTGCTAGATGGGAGGATATATTCAATTTAACGGCCACAAAGACACATTCCACATATATTTTTTTGTCAATTAGCTCCATATGTGTGCAGAGGTTTCTTTTTTGTCTAACCATACCTATTAGTGACTATAATTAAATGATGAGGAATAGGTGGGTGGATGGAACAGGAGGTAGACAGAGAAGGGGGCGGCTGGAAAGCGTGATTTAATTTGGTTATGATCTAATTTGCTTTGATTAAAAATGTATGCAAATCCCTCTTAGCATAAGGGATCAGTGCGGAGAGGCGACACCTCTCTTGCTCTCTCTCTCTCTTTCTCTCTCTCTCTCACTCCCGCTGTCACCCCCTCCTCCTCCTCCTCCTCCCCCTTACTTTCAGTCCTCCTCCTCTCTCTGTCTGTGGCCACTAAAGTGAGATGTGTGAATAGGAGAGCGCAGTGTGTACATGTGTGCATGTGTTGTTGGAGGTGTGTTCTTTTTTAAAGCAAAGAGAGGGACCCACTCGCATTGGGTGTTATTGCACCTCATATCTATTGGCTGAATGTCTGCTACAGGCTGGCTCTGGGTATGAGGTGGTTCGGTGAGATAGTGTGTGTGTATGTGTGCGTGTGTGTTTGTTTGGCCCGACTCCGTCTACCAGTGAGCCCTGTGTTTGAGTGACTTTTCTTCCTATGTCTCCCAGGGGTTGATCCAACCCACAGCTCACAGCTGAACACAATCTCCTCTTTTCAGTTTCCTTCACCATTCCTCATTTCTTGTTGATCATTCTTTTTTTCCTTTCTTTCTCTGCCACCCAATCAGTCACTCGTCCATAAAACACACACACACACACACATACACACAACACTGCCATACCCTCCAACTGTCCAGTCCGTCCTCTGTGCTCCCTGCCACTGACAACCTTCAGCCTGAGAAACAGGCCTCACATGCAGTGTATGGGTTCACCTGCATTGTGAATGTTTTTTGTATGTGTTCATATAGGCCATCTAGATAACTGCATCTATTTGCATGGGGGCTCAGCGTATTCATGTCACTCTCATTTTCTCTCCATCTCTGCACTCTCTCTCGGCCTGTCACCACTGCCTCTCCAAGTTTACTGTAATGAACTGTGGTTTGCCTCTGTGCTCTTCCCTCTCTTCCCTCTCTTTCTCTCTCGTTAGCTTGACTCCAGCCGGCCAGGCAGCCGGCATACCTATCCGCCATCTAGCTCCAGTCTGCCAGCTAGTTAGCCAGTGAGTCAGAGTGGCCTGTCAGCTGTCATGACAGGAAGATGACCACTTAGTTGGTCAGCATCACCAATCCGGTGAGTCAACTAGACTGTCAGTAAAGGCAGGGACAAACTTTACAGCAGTGTTGAGTCAGTTATCATTAGATTTAAACATCACAAGTAAGAGGTCCAAGTTAAACCAAGTCGGTTTCAGACTTGGCCAGTTGGTGTTGAATAGTGTGGTGTGTGGTGTGTCATTAAAAGCCCCCATTAAGTTTATTTTAAACATGTTTATTTTTTTCTACTGGAACTGGGACATCACAGTGAGGGGAAAAAATCCCAAAAGAAAACTGTAAAAAATAATGTGGTCTTTCACGAGGGAGTGGGTATTATTTCATAATCCAGTAAGAGTTTCAGTGCAGAGCAACAGCTGATTGTACCAAAAGTTCATCTGCACTCTTATGAAGTTCTCTCTCGATTCTTCTCTCAATTTTATAGATTCCTCTTCCATTTTCTTGCTATTTGCGGGAAAATTCCAGCATAAATTTGCAAGACAAAGTGTTTTTTTTTTGTTTGTTTTTTTCTATGGATGTCTGTATCTGTTTTGGTACAGGAACATGTGAGAATTCGGTCTCACAGGACTTCCTGGGATTGTCTAGCTCTGCGACTTTTTTACCGCATCTTGCCTTTTTATTTGATAGTTGACAGTGTAGAGACAGACAGAAAACATAGGAAGAGAGAGAGCAGTATGACATGCAGCGAAGGTCCCGGTTGGTATTGAAACATGGATGTTGTGTTTATATGGTATTAACTTAAAGTGAGAATTTGTGTTATTTGATGTGGGGTTGTGTGAGGTACTTATCTATAGTCAGTGTATTACCTGCAGTAGTAGTCGTCGTCATTTTAAAGAAGCAGCAAGGAGTACTGGCACAGAAGCTGAGCAATGTGCTGCTGTGGACGGGGCCAATATCAGTTGAAGTGTAAACCTTATTTGGATTATATTCACCACTTTATCTTCCCATCAAACAGCCATTTCCTTGACCATATTGTCTCAACCATTGCAAACAGCTACCAGCTATATAGACTGTATAGACTTCAGCTATAAGTTAGCTAGCAATGGACACACGGACCGTGTCTGTGGGAGTGTGTCTGTGTGCATGTGTGTGTGTAGAGCTCAGTTCTTCTTGTTATTTCTCTCTAGTTTCCCCTTTTATCTCATCTCTGTACATTAATGAATCAGATTAATTAAGATATGCACACATTTTTCGCTCAAGTTAAAACATTTTCAACTCACTCTGACACATCTTTGCATCAGTTCACGCTGCCCCCGGGTGAATTAGCTTCTAATCACATCTACCTTGTGTTGTTATCTATATTTAATTAGCTGTTCAATATGTGTTTTTTTCTGACTGTCAACACTAATAAATATGTGTATATTGATAGAAATAGTTATGTTTATGTTTTTAGGTTTCTTTATCCCCATCCTAAACCAGTCCGTCAAAGTCAGACAGTGTTTCGGTCTTTTCTTTCAGTCAGTAAATCAGTCAGTTAGTTCAGAGAGTCAGTTGGTCAGTCAGTCAGTCAGTAACTCAGCCATTCATGCAGTCAGTCAGTTAACTCAGTCAGTCAGCCATCCGGGCTGTGTCTGCTCTCTTACATAAGCAGGGCGACAGATGCTGAATCATCAGCTGCCCGCTGGAATGCTCTCTCTACCCAGAGGGTGCCAGGAGGGAAGACAACACACACACACACACACACACACACACACACACACTCATGTGAACTCCCTCAAATACTCACATACACACTCAGCTAACTATGCATTCATGCAAACACCGTGCACATCCTGACATGCATGTACGAACACACACATACACATGCTGCACTGTCGTGCCCTATTTCACATGAGACTCACTCCTCATGACTGAGCTCCAGAAGGGAGATAGTAGAAGAGTGAGGGGAGAAGAGAGGAGAGAGCGAGAGAGGTTGAGTGCGAGACAAAAAAGAGAGAGAGAAAGGCTCACAGATAGACTGACAGAGAGTTCAAGAGAAAGAGAGAGAAGAAAGAAGAGTGAGATCTTCCCTCAGCTGTCTGTGAGGGTTTTGATGTGGTTTAAAAGGTTTTTCATGTTACGCAACTTTGAAGACGAAGCGTTTGATGTTTAGTTTGCTAGTTTGTTAGCTATTGGCTTAAACTCTCTACCTTCTACCTCTCTTTCTCTGCAATTTATCTGATTAGTGGTAGGAACTTGCGTCACTCTCTTTTTGCCTTTGTCTTGAACGTTACTCAGAAGGGTGTTTTTCAGCGTCTCTTCAGAAACTTGGCACTTATCATCTATTTATGGGAGAAGCAATTGAAACTGGAATAACGTTCCTATTTGCCTGCCTGTCTAGCCTTTCAAAAGCACGACTGAAATGCTGATGGAACAATGACAACTCTTTCTCCCCTTTTTTCCCTCTTATCTCCCCGTTTCTCTCACTACCTCTTCCAATCTCGCCTCTCCACGTCCCCTCAGCATGGGTGATTCATTTGTCTCCAGCGCAATATAGCACAACATGGGCTCGCCACCATCCATATTGCCACAGTGCTTATTTGTCGAACGCCGGGGATTTCATAAATGTATTTCCACACTCTCTCCTTCCAGCGATTTCCTTCTTTGCCCTTCGTCTTTTCCTCTCTTTCCCTTCCATTCCCTTTCCTCTAAAGCAGCAACACACACATTCCCAGTTTCTCCCTTCTCTCTCCCTCTCTCTCTCTCTCTCTCCCCCTCTCTTTTCCATCCCTCTCTCTGTTCCTCTCTCATCAGACGAATGTAAGAATAGAACAGGGGAAGCCCTCTCACCTCTCCCTGCATGCCGGCTAATTAGCATATTCATGAGAGGTACCATAAATTATACATGAGATCCGGAGGGGAAACAGAGGCAGAAGAATGAGACGCGGACACACATTCTCTCTCGCGCGCGCACACACACACACACACGCACACAGGCGCGCACGCATGCTTGCTCACACATGCACATGCATACACTCGCTTATGTAGGTACACTCACACACACACATACAAATAAACACATACATAGGCACATCCTCACTTTCCTCTCACACCCTCTCTCAATCACACAACACAGACGGAGGGATACAGACAGGTAATTGGTGAGAAAGAGTGTGTGCTACAGTACATTGGCAGTGTGCAGGGGAGACGGCATACACAATATTGAAAGGGAGAAGTAGAAGTCACTCTCAGTCAAACAGAAAATGCAGTGCACACACAGGCACAATGCTCCGGCTGGCTATATTTTCTCCACACTCGAAGGCAACAGGGTTTAGGCACTAAATAAGGTTAATGCAGCTAGGGTTAATGCTAAAAGGAAACTGTAGAGTGGAGGGTGTTAGATTAAGACAGATTTTGAGGTCACAGTTTTATTTTATAACCAATGAGAGAGAGAACTGAAAGGCCAGAAGGTCCCTGAGATTATTCCAAAATTTGACATCCATGTTATAAAAATAATCACTGCTTGAATAGCTTGAATGGAATTAAAACACCACAAGTTCCACTGGTTGTCTTTTGCTTGAGCAAGAGCCTAGAAGTAATGCACCGTCCTTCATACTATACCGTATTTGTTTTAAATTCAATTAATGTGTTTTTCCCACTTACATGATGGATATCCCAATTTGGAGCCAGACTCTGACTCAGCATGCTGACGGCCGACTCGACATCTTTGTCCACATATATCATATTTACATATGGTCCAAAATAAATGCATTGAGATGAAAAGCTGACTAAAGGCTGGAATGCCTCCAAGACTCGTGCTCTTTAGGATGAAAAGGGTCTTCTTTAGTTATGAGAATAAAGACGCAGCTATGGCACTCCGCAGCAGCATCACTTGAAAAGGCTTTATATCTCTAGAAAGTTCAACAAATAAAGAGTTGATATGCGGTTTTTTCAGGATTATCAGGATTGCAAAAATATTCATTTGGCATGTGACTTAATTGTATCAAAACCTGAAGTAGAAAAAGAAAAAAAAAAAAACAACTAAGCAAGGTGGCATTTGGTGTGGGGGGGGGGGGAAGCAACTCTGTGACAAAATGTTATGAAAAATGCTCAAAATCCAAATGATGAAAACAAATTGCTAGTTTTGTCCAATCAAACCTCAAAGATATCCAGTTTGCTATCATACAAGACAGAGAAAAGCAGCAAATCTTTACGGTCAGAACCTGGAACAAAAGTATGTTAGCCATATTTACTTGGGAAAAAAAAGACTATGATTAATCAATTAACAAAGTAGTTTCTGATTATTTTTCTTAATTTATCAACTAATAAATCGAGTAATCATTTCAGCTGATGATTAACTACTGTAACTGATGGGGCAGTGGGCTTCTACATAGAGGCAGCATGTTTAAAAAGAAAAAAAAGTTTTGATTTCAAAATGAAAGAATGACTGAAGTTAAAGATGAGCGCATTAATAAGCAGACCAGACATTACATACTACACAGAATTTTGGATTCAGATACACAGATACACAACATCAAGAAGATACAGCAGAAAAAAATAGCAAGCTACACTCACACGCATTACATATATACGGGCTGCTAATTGCTTGTTATCTGCATTGAAAAGCTTTGAACTTTCCTTGATACCTTCAATCAAACTGATCTGATCTATACTGAATCATATTTGAATTGTATATTTGCTACTTTTGCACTTATTTGAACAACTGCAAACAGGTGACAGTGTGTTGAATAACATCCGGCAAATACAGACGCAGTTACATGACAATCATAATTCCACTTCATTTGCATTAAGAAAAATGTGCTTTTAAGGCTTTGGAGCTGAGCAGATCAGATTAAGGCGAGATGTGCTGTTATTAGATAATGCTGAGCAGAGTAGATCCATATGGTGCTTTTAACCAGACTGCCAGGCATGAGTGGATGATAAAAGTTGTATTGAAATGATGTCGATATGTAGAAGTGTAACCACAGCCTGTTGTGGAGGCAAGTGATTTCAGTGAGCTGCTGCCATACATGACAGTATGTTAAAGTGTGTGATGTTACAGCTAAAAGGTTCCCCCTCTGGCTTGCATAATGCTCTGTTGCGCTCATAGTTGAAACCCGTATTCTAGCCCGCGGATAGGCAGGAGGGATCCTGCCATACATGCTTAAGTGCTCACAACAATTAGTTGATTCTGGGTGGTTTGGATCTAATTGAAACACAAGGGATTGAGAGCAATTGAGAGGTTTGCCTCTCCAGCGTAGATGGAATATTCATGAACATGTTGCCAGGACTTATCGTGTTCAGCCATGTTCTTCAGTGATGGCCCCAGAGAATCTGCTTCCCTTTATCCATCACTTTCCTGGATCCATTCGTTTCTTGATGTAGAAACAGGCTTGGGTTTCCTCGTCTATATGTTGTAGTAGTACGTCCCAGAACCTACACATGTTGCTGTGCATGCGATGCTTCTCATGAATTTGTTGTTACGCTGTATGGCTTTGTAGAAATTAGAGAATTTGTCAATGTCTGTGTTTGTCCGCAGGAGTGTGTCCTACTATGTGCATGTGGTCATAAACTTCTCCATGGGAGGGTGCCTGAATTTTACATATCAAACCAAGTGTTTTCTAATGCAGACCTGGTACACTAGTGAATAGAAAAAAAATTCAATCATGTGAATGGAAAGGTCCCGGACTTTCATCAGTCATCATATTCACAATGTAAAACAACACATCTTTATATTAAAGTCACAAGCTGTAACAACCAATCAAAAGTGGAGACAATTTGCACATCAGTAATTAAGCCTTAAAATATCCTATATATAATATTATATGAATATTATATTTTTCCCTAAATAGTCCTTAAAATATACAGTATATCAAAATCTGTAGAATTCAAACCTTTTTTCATGGTATCCAGTGTTTTTTTGTTAGGTTCTGGGGTTCTGATTGGTTGTCACAGCCTGTATCTCTAGTATAAAAATGTGTTGTTTCTCGTTATGAATTTTCTGGCTGACGAAGGTCCACAACCCAAACATTGCCTCTAAAAGTCAGCGCTGACACTGTGCAGGTATTGACCCTTTTCTTTCATTCTCATATACCCAACTGGCCTATACGTCCCACTTTTGATGATTTCATATTTTCACTTGAATGATTTCATGCTCTTCAAAATCAAAAACCTATTTGGTATCATCCAAAGTGCAGTACCTTTAAACTAAAAATGAGCCTCTTTTAACTGAAAAACTGACATTTAGTAGATACTCATTCTATGGGGGCACAAAACAACAGATTCATACACATTCAAGGATTAAAACAAAAACATTAAGGAAATACACTCTAAATCTGCTCCAAACACTAAAGCACACAAAAGAGTTAAAGTACAATCATTAATAGAAATGCACTCCAGTTGCACTGTGAAATGATGACAACTTGCTAGTTAGCGAGTTAGCATTATTAATATATACGATGTGTCTTGTATGTGTTTTGATATTTCTGTTTTTTGGAGAATATTTCCTATTTCCTCAGGGACCACCATAGTTTTCACCCAAAAGCAGTTCCGTGTTTTTTTTCATGAATATGAATATCTAATTTCAAATGTGCGAGTGTGTGTGCGTTTATGTCTGCCTGTGAATGGGTGCACGCCTATCTACATCTGTGTGTATATGTAGGTTTGTGTGTGTGTGTGTGTGTGCGTGCGTGTGTGTGTGTGTGCGCTCCCTTAGTGCGGGTGGCAGGAGCTAATATCAGATTACGGATGTAAATTGGCAGAGTGGCTCTCTCTCATTATCACTAATAAGACTATGGCCTCGCTCTCTGTGCCCTCTCTCTCCCTCTCTCTCTTTCCCTCCTTGTATGGTCGGTTAGATGAGAGAGAGATGAGCTGATAGAGAGAGAGAGAGAGAGAGAGAGAGAGAGAGAGAGAAGAGGGTTGCTGCAACCCTGTTCCTGAAAGCAAATGATTTCAAATTGGTCCACATGTACATGTGATGACACACACTGATATAACACACACACACCACAAATCTCACACATCACAAGCAAAGATGACAATGATCCCAGTCTTGAGCACTGCAAATTATTCTTATGTATAGAAACTCTTTTTTGAATTAAATTCTCTCTACACTGAAGCCTCCTTCCTTTTTTCCCTTTCTCTCTCTTACAATGCGAAGTGTAACATGTACACACCCACTCACTGTCACTGTCTCTCCCCCCGTCTTTGTCTCATACACAATCACACATGTGTGCACACCACCATTCTTCAGACGTCAGTCCAAGGACATTACACTAAATTAGACAAAGATTTATTTTTAGTCGCAGAAAATTTCTGAGACAGAACTAACGTGCAACATACAAACTAACACTCAATTATTCTCTCTGCTTATAGTCACAAATGCAGTGTAGTTCATGATCTAAGTAATAAATCTGTTTGTATGTATGTATTTCACCAAAGATATGCATTAAGATTAACGATGCCAGAAAGACACACAGGCAATTCTAATGGCACTGTAGTCAATCATGTAACCGACTGGATATATGGAGTTCTGAGATATCGCCGTAAGTCATTTGAACATACGTGTGCATGCTTGTTTTCAGGCACATAAAACACTAGTATGTGTGTGTGCACATAAGATTTTTATTTATGGACATATGGAATCATTCTAGCAAATAAACTTTGATTGAAATGTGCACAAAAGTGTGTTTTACCATATATTAAGAAGATTGTTCTAACTAATAGACACAGCACCAGTATACTCACCGAATGCAATCGTATAATTTTTTTTTCAGCAGTTCTCTGTCTCTCTCTGTCTCTCCTTTCCTGTCTGTCTGTCTTACTCGTCTCTCCATGGACCACATTCGCTCAGTAATTACATTTCAGCCATTATTCTCGGCTGACATTTCTGTTCGGTTAATCATGCCCATTTTGCCATCACGCACAGGTCAAAGTGTGTGTGAATGAGAAGAGGGTAAGTGTGTGTGTGTGTGTGTGCGCGTGTGTGTGTGTGAGAGAGAGAAAGAGAGAGAGAGAGAGAGAGAGAGAGAACCTAAAAGGATGAAATCACATGTGAGTCGTGCATGCCTGCCAGCATGTCTGCTGTAAGCCTCCTCTCGACTATACGTGTGTTAATGCGTTTGCATTAGCTGTGCATTTGCATGTATTATCATATTTATTTATCTGTCTTGAATATGTGTAATTAATGTGTCAGAATCTGCAAAAAATCAGTTTTACTGGCCAAGTATGTGAACACAAAGAAGGAGTTTGGTTCCAGCTGCTGGTGACGCTCATCTCAATCAGGTGATAGCTATTTATGAGGATGATGACATGGAAACTGCTCCTGTGTCTGGTAGTTCTTGAGGATATGGTTCTGCAGCGCCTGCTGGAGGGGAGGACTTGAGAACGGCTGTGTCCGGAGTGTGAGGAATCTGTGATGATTTTCCCTGCCTGGTTCTTGAAGAGTCCAAGAGGGTTGGCAGAGGGGCGCCAGTGTTTTTGTCTGTTGTCCTTGCACAGTCTTGCGTATTCCTACATATGTATGTGTGTTTGTTGTTACTACAGTTTGTTCCAGCACAGTATATGACCAGGGTAATGATGTGCAAAGAGATGATGTGCAGCCACCCACTTTCACCAGGAGGGTCACAACCCTTGGCCTTGGATGCACCCTTGCATACGTTTGCGTGTGCGTACGTGTGTCTGTTTCAAGCCAATGTGGCTGGCGTCTGCTCACTCCTCTATCCACTGCAGGCCGTCTGCCGTCTTTTATTTCTGCTTTAATGACCTATAAAGGGACTGTTACTTTTTAAATAAACCATAAAGCACGGGTCATAAAAGGGGAGTGCAATGCTGGGCACAGGCCAAGCTCTGAGAGAAGTGTGTGTCTCAGTGAGTATGTATGCTGGGGTGTGTGTGGGTGTGTGTGAGTGTGTGTGTGTGTGTTTGCACATGTTGCATATGCAGCAATGTGCCACAGCACACAAAGCTAAACCATCAGCCCAACAGATATTACAGTCTGAGAGAGCTCTGGATCAACTGCATGTCAAATGCAAGTCTGTGAAATGATAAACCTACATAAGTGGTGACCTTGCTTCACATAGAGATGAGTGGGTGGGTGAGGAGCAGGTCCAAGGCTAGAGCTTTTTTTTTTTTTTCAAGCCACTGTCTCTGAGCTGCTGTAGTGGGTGTAGAAAGAAGCGAGCCTGGGGCGGCTTCAGTAGCTCTTCATACAATGAATAAACCCCTTTACAGCAACTTGTATCACGAAGGACTCTTTTATATTCCCACGACCGACACAGGGAGCTTATGAAAGTGCTTAGAGATGCTGAGAAGTGGTTGAGGCAGGTTCAACCAAGCACTACTGACAGTAATATATGGGTCTTAATAGGTGCATGCTGGTGATATCTGCAGGAGGTGTAATTTCAGTAATGCTTGTGACAGAAAAAAAGAAAAAAAAAAGTTTAGGAAACAGTAAAGTGTCTGTCTTAGAAGAAAGGTCTTTGCACCATGCATATTTACGTCTTAGTTAGAGGATTGTGTGGGTGCAAGTCATCCCTCCCTGTCTCTCTCTTCTACCACCTCCTTATGCGCAGCGATTCCAAAGCCGAACATAAAAAAGGGGGGAAAAAAAATAATTGCCCGTTTTAGCAGAGTGTAACGTCGAAAATGTGTGTCGCTCATGCAGAGCTTCAAACGGGCTCGGCGAGGAACAGAGAGCAAATCTTAGCACGCCGCGTTTAGGACATCAAACGGGCCGCAATCAACCGCTTCGCAGAGAGGAGGAGGGGTGACAGGAGGGGCTCGGAGGTGGCGGCGGCAGTGGGGTGGTGGTGGGGGGGCTCATTTCCTTTGACGTTCATGCACTTCTTCCTCTCCCGCAAGAAGACGTTTAGCTACTTCAAGCATCTATCGAGAGAAACAGAGAAAGAGACACTGAATGTGAGACAAGGTATGTGAAAGTGGAGCAGAAGGTGCAAGAGGTTACGCAGGTTATGCCAACAGGTGACGAGGAAGGACAGAAGGATGGACTCTGCAGAGTGAAAAGAGTAGTCTAGAGTCCCTAACTTTTTAAAATATTTCCCTAAGATGTCATCATCTGTTTGCAGTCTTTTCATAATTAGGAGGCAATCTCATTTTCCATGCGACTGACAAAATAGACTGATCTGGCTACATACGAACAGTTCTTGTTGCCGCGCTCCGTCACTGTTGCTCAGCCCTCAAGAGCAGCTGTTTGTTGGAAAAACTTGATGATAATTCAGAATAGACGCTCGGGTGGGATTTCAGTGACAAGACCATAAATTTCATACACTGAGAAAAAAGGAATAAAGTATTGTCTCGTATCTAGAGCTCCAAATAGTAATGATTTAAATTATTGATTAACCTGCCAATTTTTTGTATTTTCTTTTATTAACAGATCAGTCATTTAATCTGTAAAATGTGACAAAATAATGAAAAACAGCAGTTCCTTGGAACCAAAGTTAACGTCGTTTTTTGCTTGCTTTGTGCAACTAACAAAGACTAAAAGATGCTCAATTTACACAGAAATAAACCAAAGAAAAGCAGCAAATCCAAAGGCTCTGGAACTAGTGAGTATTTGGCTGTTTTTAGCCACGGTAGCGGCGTGGCTCAATATTGGTCTGCTGGTAGGTGCACTCCACTGCAGCCTGTAATATCTCAACACACAATGGATGGAATGCCATGAAATTTCGTACAGACATTCGTGGTCCCCAGAGGATGCATCCTGCTGACTTTGGTGCGCTCTAGACATTTCATCTAGTGCTACCAGCTCGTCACTTGCGAAGTATCTCAACATCTAGTTAATGCATCAGCACTAAATTTGGTACAGACATTTGTGCTTAAGTTGCCCAATAATCTGGTTAGTGGCCATTAGCATGCTAACACACAAAACTAAGATGGTAAATGTGGTCAGCATTACAACATTTAGCTCAAACCATCAATATAATGAAGTACAGCCTCACAGAGCCTCTAGTGGCTGTGACTTTTAGTCCTGTTGATGAATAATTTTGGCATTTAGTCTATAATTAGTGAAAAATAAATTTTCCTTGAGAACCCGAGGTGGCATCCTTAAATTGCTTGTTTTGTCTGACACAGTCCAAGAAAGATATTGAAAAGATATATATTTAATAAAAAAAAAACAAAACAACAACAACAAAAAACGGTAAATTCAATGTGAAGCCAGAGAATGTGGCAACAACAACAGCAATAACGATAAAGACTTAATTCATTTTCAAAAATGCTGTCAAATATTTTTCTTGAATTGATATATTGACTAATTCTGTCTGCACTCCTTGTGTCCTCATGTTGGACTCTGTACTGTATCCATTATACTGGAATGTAATTTGAACCATTGTGGTTTGTATCATTAGAGACACTTAATATACCTTAAGTGAAAAATATGTATTTCAAATGTATGCATCTAAATGATTTGACATTGACGTTTTAAATGGCCATTTCTGTCAACATTTGCCACAGTGTGGGAAAATGTTTTTACACTTATCCTTCACAATCATCAAAACACACGGCTAGAGCAGGACTTGTTGCGAAGAATGTTAAGAATGTGAGCACTATTTACAAAAACTGCAGAGCTGATGTTTTTTCCTCAATATGACAAATATGTGCTGACAAGAAATAACCAGATATATTCAAAGTGTCAAGGTATGCATTTAATTCCTTTTGAAATGTACCTTTTTCAAATGCTACAAATTTGCCCCTTTATGGGCACTGCCGCGGTGACAAGCTATTTGTTGCAAGCTGTTCTTTAAAATGCAGACAAAACATGCAGGGAGAAACCTTTCCTCTGGATGCTTACTTCAGGGTAACAGTCTTTTATTTCATAAACCTGCAGTAGATTGACAGGCTGACAAGCTGCAATAAAGTGTTCTTTGATCCTTCTCGCACTCTAAGCTGCACTCTGCTCATTCTAGTCTTCAACTTAACATGTAACTTTTACATTACAAAGATCCTTGCCTCCAATCACCTCTTCAAACACGTCATCTCTCCACTAGGCGCACTGCATTTCTCCTCTCCTTGACTCACCTCCTCCTTTCTTTCTTTCTTTCCTTCATTCTGCCAAGTCGCTTTGTGCTTTTCATTCTTAATGTTAATTCACCTGTGATCTTTCACTGCTCTCTCTCCGCTCTGTCTTTCTCTCTTTTTTCCCCCCTTCTTTTCTCGCATCTCTCCTTCACTTCTTTTGTCCTTGATTACCTAGTAGTGAGCTCCTGGCTGTGTCTCCCTGCCACTGGGTAATGGACTATTTGCATGCAAATGGCAGTGCCTGGAAAGATTAGACAGGGTGGAGTGGATGGTGGAGGAAGCAACGGAGGAGGAGGAGGTGAATGAGGAAGGCAAGGAAAAAGACAGACTTTATTGAAGGAGGGAAAGGCGGTGGAAAAGAAGCTCAAAACCAGATGAAAGGCAGGGATGAGTGCATTCTGCTTTTTTATCATTTTGGCTGTCTGGAGGTCTAGATGATTGTCTTCGTTAAGACGCTATTATTGACAGTTACTTCTATGTGTGTGCGTGCATGTGCATCTTACTGCAGCTGTGTGTTTGTGTGTGTAAGTGTACATGATGCTCAAAGACTGAGAGAGAAAAAGTTTGAACGCCTGTGCTTCAGTATTTGCATGTTTATGTGCGCCTAACTAGCTTAGCTCCAAACTTGGGAAAGATAGGGCACTGCGGCATCTCTTTTTCTGAAAAATTAAAGCTGGAGACCAAAGGTTTTTTGTCTGGAGAGAGAAGCCCAGGCCTCGCTGCCTCCTCCCCCTCCTCCGACTCCTCCAAATAAATAAGAATTTTTGATTACAGTAATCAGGGCCATTAATAATGCAGACGCTGTGATGATGCAGAGGAGATGAAAGATGGCTCTTCTCAACCTTTCTGTGTTAGGAGCGAGGGGAGATAGCTGCTAGCTAGCCACACACACACACGCACACACACACACACACACACACACACACACACACACACACACATACATAGACACACACGCGCGCAAACACTCACCCACAAGTATTCAGCATCAGAGGAGACTTGAAACCCAAAACACAACCTAAAAGAGATATAAAGTTTTAGGGCTATTTTCATCCGACTCCCAATTATATTTGGTGCAACAGTCCCGACTAGAACAAGGGTTACATTTAGGTCACTTTGAGAGCTGTTGATAGACATTATAGATATATGACACAAGAGTAAGCAGCTCTGTATTTCACAGAGAGAATTGGAGAGTTGTGAATTGGATTTGCAGCATTTGATTGTTCTCTTTAGCACTTTGTGAATGCTCCCTCTCACACCTGCCCCTCTCTCTCTCTCTCTCTCTCTCTCTCTCTCTCTCTCTCTCTCTCTCTCTCTCTCTCACACACACAAAATCAAAACATATTACATACCTCACCTTCTTCACTCTCTCTCTGTCGCACACACTCGGCCTCCTCACACCGTGTATACCTCTCCTTCCCTGAGGGTGAGTTGGCAGCGGGCCAGCAGAGGGGAGAGAATGCATAAAGAGCTTTTGTGGCTGTTGTCGTTAATCAGGCCCGTATGCTTTCTGACAGCAGCATGCGAGGAAGGAAGACTGTCTCTCCTATAGCCTCTCCATATGCTTGCTCCTCTCCATTAGCTTGCATCAGCCAGACAGTGTGTCTCCAGTTACAAAATGCTAAAGCGTAATGGCACACAATATCGAAACAGAAAAGGAGGCAGAGGGAGGGCGAGACATGGGAGAGAGGTGTATAGCACCAGGGTGGCATAAACTGGATGCCCCGCTACCACACCAGCGACCTCAAGTTCACGTTGGAGCCAAACTGTGGGTGAGTGAGCGGTGGTCAATGAGGGGTTAAAGATGGAGCTCAGTGTGATTGTGTCGGGGTGTGTACACACGTTGACTCGTGTCTGCTGGCCCATCTGTCGGCGTATCCGTGAGCGTGCACTTCTGCCGGGCACATGGACGTACGTACATCTGCAAACATGTAGGCTCAAACATATGTGGTAATATGTATGTGTGTGGGTGTATGTGTGTGTTCATCACAGATCCACAGAGACCATGTCAAAGACTGTGTCTCCTACAGGTGTAAGCCCAGAACATCTGGCTGGCACATTTCAAACGCTCAGAAAGGCAGGAGGGGTGGGGCAAAGCCACAGCGTAGGGCTGTACCACAGTCATTAACCAGCAGAGGGCTGGGGGGGTGGGGACCAGGACTGTACCACTACAGCATACACCTGCTCCTTGCACGTCTGTCTTCCCACAAACCAGTATTCTTCCACTATGTGTTCATGCAGGGCAGTGGCCAACCATAGAAAACGACAACAAGGTTAAAAAAGCAGACATCTGGAGCCAATCAACACTGCAGTGGTTCATCAGGAGTGACAGGGGAATACCAGTTTACGAATTTAGATGCATTGTTTTACTGGCATGGGGCAATCGGTGACGATAGCACAACAACTTTTTTTTAAAGCTAGAAATATAAAAAATCAGGATGTTGGGATACATAAGTATTGATCCACTCACCCAACATAAGGGAAGAGGATTTGAAGACTTCTGATGTTAAATACATTTGTCCTCCCCTAAAAACAAAAGAGAAGTCATTTCAGGATATTCACCTGGTTTGAACTGGCTGTCCTCAGGAAACTTCACTAGCTAATAACCTGGGTGTTGTCTTTTAAATGCCTCGTCTGACAAGACTTAACATGAAGTTAATTTGACACCTTTGAAGCTGTTCGGACAGTCTAAAAATGAGGAAACATTTCCTTAGAGGGTCAGATAATGGTCTCTCTTTTGCCTATTTTTTTGGGACTTTCTAAAACTGAAAATTTCCCAGATCACCTCCATTTCCTAGAGCGATTGGCCAGGTGTGGAAAGGCGTCAAGATAGGCAGAGATCCAAAATTATTCTTTATGCTGGCAGCCAAGGAGGTGTTTCACTTCCTGAAAAAATTTGGAGGAAAGTTACTAAAACCTGAAGTTTTGAAAAATACATGATATGATGACATGTGATCCAATCTCCCCTTAACCTTGAATTTAATTATTGTATTTTGTGATAAAAAATAAATAAAAAAGAGACACCAGGAGATGCAGCTATCTGTCTACCTGTCTTACCTGTGAATGCAATATTTATTTTTCTATAGCCTATTTTTCAAAAATCTTTTTTAAATGACTTTTGCTTTATTTTTCACCTTCAAAACACCTTTCTGACACCACTTTTTGTGGATGACTCATTTTCTATTCTTGTTGTGATTGAGTGTGTCCTCCCCTGTAGCAGTAGGATGTTGAAAGGTCTTCACTCCGGTTTTGTGAGGCCTGTCAGCTTTACTGCATTGTATTTAGCCTTGACAAATGTTTCATAAGCAAACGATAGGAGGACGTAACACAAGATGATCTGTGATGGCAGTCAGTGCCAAATGACTATATACAGTAAATTTTGTTATTTCCACCATATACTGCTGCTGCTACTTGGTATACACAGTAATATAAGCCTAAGGCGTTTACAGTATGTTTATCTTTTGAAGACATAATGAAGAGTCTGACGCAGTGATGTAACTAATGTATTCATTACATTATGCGAAGGCCAGTATTTGGCTACAGACAACACTTGACCTCTGCTTAATTCCACTTACATCATCTCCAGTAAAGGATTAATGCACTGTACACACACTCAGCATGAAGTTTACACATGAATGATGGAAGCACGTTGCCGGATTTAACATTCATACTATGGGCACTTACATGTCAGCACACATCAGCTGGAGTCAACTATGCTCATGGTGTACGTGATTCACATGACAGAGTGGAGAATTAGGCTCAGAGCGAAGATTCTCAATGGAGTCCGCAGCGTCGCTCACGTCAGCTTCAATCGAATCTGGGTGAGTGAGGTTGAGAGGGTGATGCATGGCCCGGACTCTCAATGCTTGTTCTGTTCGATCTTGCAACGAGCCCACACGGGTTTTGACTCAAAGTCAGTCCCAATTCACCGCAGCGCCTGCTTGGATTTGGCTCATAGTTGCTTCCGTTGTGATTCAGACTGATTCAGACTGGATGTCCACTCAGTTTATCATCTGTTCTCATTTGACAGAGAGTCACTTTATCTGACAGCGGAGTCTCTCCACCACGACTCAACATGAACGTGCCGGTCCAGTCTACTTCAGTCACAGCCTGCGAGTTGTGTAGCATGTCATCTGATGCCCGCTGCGCCTGCAGATGCCAGGGCGGCTACCTCTGTTGTAGGATGGGGCACAGGTCACCACCCCTCTGCCTCTGTCTCTCTACCCTCTCTTTTTTCTCTCCTTCAATCACTTCACCTCCCTCCTCCTCTTCAGTGCCTCACACTCCCTCATCTCCTTCCCTCTCCCTCCCTCTCTCCTCTTTTTTCACTCCTCTGCACTGACACGTTAGTCAAATCTGCCCATTATGCGCTTCGTTGGCCATGCATCGGTTTTTATATCTGGCATAAAGCAGTCAATGACACTGAAAAGAGAGAGCACATGAAAAGAAAAAGAAAAAAAACGGTCCACACAGAGAAAGGAGTCTCACGGTTTGGTAGACTTTAAATGCGAGCATCTAAGAGCAGGCATCAGTCGTCAGTGTCACTGTTTGTTTTTCTGAATGCTTCCTCGTCATTGGTGTATACAGGGTAAGACAGAAGGCTTGTTACAATAATTATACACTCTGCAGTACGGCCTATCATTTGCCACAAAAGACAGGAACAGGAGCAGGCCAGAACTGTTTTCCATAGAAAACTGTTGGGGTTGGTGATTTTTTGCAGTAGTGCTCCAGATATATACATAAATATACACTTTTCATATGTACTTTACTTACATATTTAAATGATAATTAGCTGGTATCATTTAAAAGTTTCAACACTAGTAAAGTTATTGAAATTGGGAACTATGTGATCTGAAAACAAGATTCAGAATCTGACCAGGTACTCCGTGCTATCACACAATTTACGTCAGTACCAAAAAAAGTCTTGAGCTTCTGTCCAGCCTTAAGTGGGTGACATTTTTAGCTGGTTGTCAAAAGCATCTCTTCAGAAAATTAGGCCAAATTTTAGCGCTGAAATTAAGGTTGGAATAATCTATTCTGTGATGTTGTGCACTGTGCTCAGCCCTATCATTATACAATTTAATTCATATAGATTCCATTAGGAATGAATGCTGTGGTTTCATGCCAAGCAGTCGGACAGTGTGGCTTCTAAATTTTGTTCCGGGAAGCCACCGGCCGAGCTGCTGGAGGCATAAAAGCAATTCTGGATCCTGCACAGTGTTGCAACTTTTTGAAATATAGGGCTTTGGCCGTGGCTATAGTTGCCTGTGATGGGAGTGAGCTGTGAAGACTATAATCAGTGTCAGCTCACACAGCCAGACCTGACACCGCACACTGTGAGACGCAATATCTCTCCCTCTCACGTACACACATACAAATACACATATGCACATCATGCACACACACTCGTTTTCAATCTGTCTTTCTCCGTGTCTCTCTCTGTCTCAGTCTCACACCCACGCTTTCTCTCCCACTTTCTCCCTCTCTCTCTGTCATACACACACACATGCGGATGGATGCAGGGTGCCATTACAGTGAGTGACCAAGCACACAGGCATCAGGGGCGGACTGGACAAAGAGATTGTCACTCCACGTTCAGTGTGTGGAGTGTGTATTGCCCTCACCGACACGGGAATGGCAGGACTTGTGTCTATCTATGTGACAGTGGATGTGATACCCAATGAAGTGTGTGTGTGCGCATGTGTGTGTGTGTACTTATGTGCATTCCTTGCCTTTTATCTGGGTATAGCCTCAGAGCAATTCACAGCCTGTCACTCACTCTCTAGGACTGGCAGTAAGAGTGAGAAGGAGAGAAGGATGGGCTGCAGAAAGAACGGAAGAGAAAGAGGGACAGAGCAGCAGGAGAGAGAGGGGAGATTAAGAAAAATTGAGAGATGGGAGAAGGACAGTGAGAGGCTGAGAGGGAGGACAAGAGAAGGAAAGGGAGAGATGGTGATAGAGAGAGCTGTGGAGGCTGTGTGTGCTCCCTTGGGTGCATGGGCTAGGGCAGCCCGCGGGCGCAGTTGGCATGCAGCTGGGCACACTGTCGCTCAGTCCCCACGGCAGGATGTGTGCTAGCACTGTCTTCCCTCAGAGAGCAGAGGTCGAAGGGAAAGAGGAGTGTATGTGCGTGTGTGTGCGTGTGTGTGTGTGTGTGGCTGCTGCCTCATCAAAAATGCCAACACTGCTACACATATCTGTTTATGGGCTCATTGCTCAGTCCCGTTGTTGCTCAGGGGGACCATTTGCAGTCACACTTGCATAATGATAATAATAGGGTGACTTGGAGTGGTTGTGTTGTGTGTGAGTGTGCTTGTGCGTGTGTCTGAATGCATGTGTTTATGTGCATATCTGCTCCTTCATTTCCTCACTCGATTCATCTGTCCATCCTTGTGTCTCCAAATCTCCTCATCTCACCCGCTCTCGCACTTACCTCAATCAACCCCCCCCCGACCCCCGCCCTTGCCTTCCTCATCCTCTTCCTCATCATCGTGTTCCTAACTTCTCTCAGCCCTATTCCTGTCCCCGTCCTGCCTCCATCACCCGAGCACCCACACACGTGCCCTGGCATGACCCTGTGGGCACACCACAAACTGCCGGGGCACAGCTCACTTTAACCATACACCGGACGAAAGGTGATGATTGCATCACACGCTTCGCTGGTCTCCATGCTCCTCCGCCGAAACCAACACCCCCACCAACCCATCATTAGTTCACATGCCACATTGGATACGCTCATTTTTCTTCCTCCCCTTTTTCTAATTTTACAGGGCTGGGATCGTTTTACACCCAGCATGTTTTTTTTCTTTTTTCTTTAACCGCAGCGTGGTTTGGGCCTGCAAAGAATTTTACAGAGCGAGAGAGAAGACAAGAAAACCGACAGGGAGCGAGAGGGCCCTCCCACTGTAGTCCAACTTATAATATGAAGGCATTAATTAATGCATGAAATGAAACAAGAAAAGATGAAAAAGAGAAAAGAAACAAAAGAGAATAAGAAGATGCAAGAAGGGACCAGGGGACAAACACTTGGATGTCTTTTTTTATGCGTCTTCATACAGTAAACTGATGAGTTTAGCTTAGCCTGTTTTAACTGCTGGAGATTAATCAACCAGCAGCTGCTCAGTGCGCCTTTTCGAGCACCTTCTCTAGTATTTATTACTCTGTACCCATCGGCCTTTACTTGGAATAACATTTTTTATACATAAGAAACATACAAAATCAAAAAAGAAAAAGGAGAAAGACAAAAAAGTTCTAAGTGGTTGTGAGCACATGTAACCTGGAAATAGATTGGAAGTTTCATTTATGTCATTTTGCATTTAATAGTTAATTAGCAACTTTATAAATGTAAATTATGATGAGTCTGACTAAAACAGACCAGCTGCTCATGATCAGTTTAATGTTGCATTTTAACGCTTTTGAGAAAAACTGTTCCTTTATTCCACATACATACACAAAATTAAGCTTTCTGTGAGTTAAGCTAACTTAACTATTTACACAGTAAACAACAGTAGGCTTGGCTGACATTAGTTAAACAACAATCATTAATTCGCCCCCAAGTAACCCAAACCATCTCATAAATGTTTGCAATGTGTGATTTTCATACCGAACACTGTGAGGGTGTAGAGGTAAACACTGTACATCCTGCTGTACAGGTGTCATTTATGCTTGCAAGCACTAAATTCCTTTCTCAAGATGCCTGCACTCAGTCTCATGTTCATGTGTCCAAATGCCTGCCACCATAACAAACAGTGCTGCTCATCCTTCTGATTTAAAATCCTACTCTTAAATAGAGTTTTTAAAAGGGGAATTACACATACTGTACAGCATGTACCCATGCTTTTACCGTGTAACATAACCTGTTACCTCGCATGTTTTCTTGATGCATCTGCTTCAGTATGTATGGTGCCCATATCATTTGAGCATCTGTGCCCACCAACTGAAAGCCAAAAAAATATGTGTGTGCGCCATGCCACATTCCTGCCATCTTACTAACCACGTTCCTGCCATAGCCTAGCAATTAAAAGCCTTTACCTCCAAATCCCCACCACATAACCTAGCCCAGCATTGAACTAAGAGCACAGAAAGCCCATTAAAATGGGAAGTGCATGCCAGCTTCTTAATCGAAACACATGTAAGCCATTAAGAGTACACTTCGAATTCTTCTCTCTGAGCTACGGGGGGAAACGAGACACAGAGGGAGAAACAGCCAGAGACAGACGTCAACTCACAGAGAAAATTTGGGATTCTCATCTCACTTAAAACAACTTCAAAGTCAGCAACAGAGGAAAAGAAATGGAGATAATGGAAAAAGAGACATTAAAAAACACAGGGAAAGTAAAGAGAAACTGGGGGCTTTGATTAGTGGGCCGGATGATGGCAGTATATGGGGTGTTTAAGCACTGAATCCACACTCTTTCTGGGTCTTCGCATCTTCAACCCCCCCCCCACCCCCCATAACTTTCAGATGGTTTGGCTGGGGGTTCTTTGAATTGGGTCCCTCTGGCGACAGCCCGGCTGGCGGCCAGAGCTACACTCTTTCCTGATGCTGTTTGGAAGTGGCAGGGATCACAGAAGGCCACTTCTGAGCAAAGACACTCTGTGAGGGCTTTCTGTCTGTCTCACTGTCTGTCTGTGGGATGAATCTTCCTCACTTAATCCTGCTTTATTATCACAGGCAATATCACCAATTTCGTCTTGTATTTTGGTAGCTGTGAGGACTTCATGTTTAAGTATGTTTACTAGGTAACTGTCGGTAATTTATGCTGTCTCTGTTTAAAATGCCCTCACTGTCTTGTTGTCTTTCTTTTATTCTTGCCCTGCACCTCGATTTGTAAATCCTAATCCAACCTTCCAGCATCACTGTCCTATGGTTGTTACATAAGTGAACCGATCATCGCGCACACACACAAACAAACTCACATACACATAACATACATTCATAGACCTCTCTCTTGTAAGACACACACATATGCAGCGTTTTTGTTCATGTTTCACTGTTATGTGACGTTAGAGGGAGGCATCAAAATATTTAAGCTAATGGCATTTCCCTGTCATTGTTCAATATCTATAGAAGTGCTCATTTTAATGTAAACTTATAGCAAAGAATTAGTGTTGAAGAGCATTTAAAATAATATTTAAACTGTCACTTGCAAGTGCATTCATAAATGAATGGACGACAGATATACAGTGAGCTTCATTTCGTGTCGGGTCATGTGTCTGCATCGTGTCTATTGCAGGCTTCCTCAAGGAAATTATTTAGCTGTGGTGGTAAGCCACCTAGATCCCCATTAATCCTGTCCCATAATCAATTTAGGCAGTAGACGAAGGCCTAAACAATAACTAAACTCATTACATATATTTGCCCTTCTGCTATTTTTTCCTGAATATTAATGTTTTCCCATTTCATAAAACTGTATTACTTTTCCCTCTGTTAGCTGAGGTTCAGGCGAGGTAACCTATCTCCGCTTTAAAATGCTGTGGGAAGCCCTGCATTGCATCAGTTTTATAAAAAAAAAAAAATAAAAAAAAATCTTTTTTTTTTTTCTTTTTTTTAATAAGCACACATATGAATCTGCTACTGATATATGTTTGTCTTTTAATGTCCTCTAGAAGTGTCCTGGGCAGAGAAAGAGGCTCACAAGTGGCAGCTGGCTACTAAGAGGGAGTCTCACGCACGCACACGCACGCACGCACACACACACACACACGCACACACACACACAAACACTTGTTATCGGCTATTTCCAAAGTTTTCTTCATCCTCTCTTCTCTCTTTTTTCTTCATTTTGTTGTTTTGATGCCACTGATGTTTTTTTATATTCCCTCTTTTTTTCCCTCTGTCTTTCTTATTGTCAAATCCCTCATGCACTCTCTTTGAACATGTGGATGCACACTCACATTCTCAAGCACACATCGCATACCCTCATGGAAATACTACTATCCCAGATCATGAGTCCCTCTCTTCTCTCTGTCCCATCATTTTCTGCCTCACTTTTTCTTTCCTCCATTACGTCTTGTTCTTCTTTCATTGAGTCTTTCTGCCCTCCCTCCCCCCAATCGTGTCTCTCCATCGCTCTTACAATGTCCCCTTAGATGCTCCTATTCCTCCCAGCACCAGTCTGTCTCACTTCCCCTCCCTGCATCCTTCTCTTCTTCATCCTCCCTCATGTCCTTCCCTCCTGCCTTGCGAACCCCCCCCTTGCTGTCTTTGATATGGTTGGCCTCTGTGTCAGCTGGCCTGGCAGACTGCTGTGGGCTTTTTGACCAGGGTCACAGCAGAGGAATCCCCATTCAGTCTCCCCTCAGTGCAACATAGACACATCTAGCACATGGCCTTAGTCACACTTAAGACTGATAATAAGGGCCTGACTCTCTCTCACTCTGCAGTCTGTGACCTTCTTATGACAAGATCCAGAAAGCACTTGTATGTGTCTGACTGTGTGTTTTTATATATGTACAGTATATACAGTATTTGACTTAATTTGTGTGTATACATACTGTATGTGTATGTATGTGTTGTGTGAGTGCATGCAAGTATAAGTGGAACTTATACTATTATATAATACACTATTACTAACTTACCTTCAGTATGAATTATACTGTATGTTGATAGTGTGTGTTAGTGAGAGTGACTGTTTGCTGTTTTTGATTTGCAGGTGAAACACACCTTAAGATGCATGTTAAATTATGAACATCAGTGACTCTCATTTGAAACAAACAAAATATGTTTGGCTTTCAGCTCTGCCTTGTGAATCTGAGCCAATTTAGGCTGGAACATATTTCTTAAGGCTGCACGTAAGCAAACGTTCACAGGTGTTGAACATTGATGTTTGCATGGCTGTTTGTTTTACGCTTCCACAGGTTTTGGGTGTAAAGTTTAAGTGTTTCCTTCTCTCCTTTAGATCTGGCAGGTTTGCATGTCAGCTCATCTGCAAAGCTTATGCAACCTACAGCAACCCCATGACACCCTCCCCTCATAGAATCACTGAGACATTTACGTTAAACTGTACACCAACCAGCCACACCATTAAAACCTCTAACTGGTTTTAATGTTGTAGCTGATGCGTGTAATTTCAGCATTAAACTTGCATCGTTACCTGTGGCTTGAAAAGAGTTGTGGGTTAGTTCAGGCAGGGACATTAAATTGTGTTTGCCTCAGCTGACTTGCATCTACCTGCTTCACCGTCCACTGGCTCCTTTGTGATCTGCTTGGCTACCAGCTGACTCGCATTCATATATGAATCATATATGAATCATACACATATAAATGTGTGACCTTATAACCTGATTCTTCTCACTATTACTCAGCTAATACCTTTGACTTTGACTTTACCTTTACTAAGATCTGATGTTCACGGTTGCTGATCTCCAGCAGGATCCTTTTCTTTGAATCTTTGAAAGCTCGCAAAAGGACAGTAACCATTTCCTATAAAAAGTAAATTCCTGGACGTGTCTCTGACTGAGCTACCTGTTCTTCTGTGTTGTCTTGTGGCAGTGTCATGCCAATAACAGTATATAGTGCAGAGAAGCAGATGTTTTGAAATTTAAGTTGAATTCACTCAAGTTCAATACTTCGTCCTGGGATTTGTGGTCGTGTTTCATCTGCGGATGTCTGCATGTGTGGGTCAGGTGGACAGTTGGGATGATAAACAGCCTCAGATGAACAGACAGAAAGAGGTGGAGAATGAGGACAAGACAAAAGAGACAGCAGATGTTAACTACCCAATGACACAGCAGAAGGGTAATTGTACAGTGACTGGATTCCTCTGTAGTGAGCGGTCTATATTGTGCACGCATATGCCCGTGTTTGTACAGTATACGTGTGTGTGCAAGGGTGTGTGTGTGTGTGTGCGTGCATGTGTGTACATTGCAGCCACAGGCAGACACATGGGAGCCTGAGGAGCGGTGAATATTACAGAGGAGTGGACCACAGAGGGACCAGGCCCATAGCCAACAGACAGGCCCCACTCATAAATCCTTTCCTCACTGACGCCTCTCCTCTCTGTCTCTGTCTCTCTTTCTCTGTCAATCCGTCTTTTTTTTTTCCTCTTCCACTTAACGTTTCTCTGTTGCGTCTCACTCACTCTGCATGTCTTTGTCTCCCTTGCTGGGAAAAGGGAGTTTTCACTTGTGAAATATTCAGTAATCATGAGTCTATCCTATAGGTCTCTGGGCTGTGGACAAATTCCGGGAGGTGTGGGAGAAAAGCCCTGTGGTAACATCTCGCTACAGAAGATCCTGTAGAACCTCAAATGTTTTTGAAGCAACATGTTGTGAGCCATTTCTCAACCAAATTCAATCAAGTTTTAACAGGTACAGATGCACTTTCACCTGCAAATCATCAAACTACTTTTGCTGGGCTGCGCCATTATCAGCTTCTTCAGCAGAGGTAACAAACTTTAAATTTGGGAAAACTGACTGTAAAATCTACAAGCTTTTGCTCCATTAAATCATCATGGATTTTATTTTAACTCATGCTCTGTCAAATCCTCATGCGCTGTCTGAGACAGCACCTTTCCCGAAGAAGAAGTTTTTGCTTTTAGGAGTTCGTTTTAGCAAAAATCCTAAGCTAGCAAATGAATTCTGGAAATTACTCAGGGAAAAGTTTTGGGGTTGAAGTTACTACACAGCATGTTCACATCCATCTTATGAGTGTGATAATACCGTTATTAACCTACAGTATATGTCACAACCAGTTTCAGACTATTGTTTTAAGACTAGATTAGGCTTACCTTCATCCGTCAGATATGTCACTTATGGACAGCCATCAATTTAGACAATGATGCTTTCACTTTTGGATAAACCGCATTCAGTTTTATTATAGTAACGAAGTAACACTGACATTTTTATGTACTGGTTTACCACTGCTGCAGCTCTGTACCACAGGAAGGAAGGTAAGACCACAATATATTTGAGCCTTACTTACCTCGTAGGCCAACAATTACACACCCATCTCAAATTTGGGGGAAGCAGTCTGTCGCACATAAATAGCATGTAGTTGCAGTGTTGCTACGTTGCTAACTTTTGTGCCGTGGCATCCGTCTCACAATTCTTCTTTACCATGACCTTCCCTAATTAGCCAGCTAGCACCATTTTAGTTCCGTATGAGGAATAAACTCCATCCATACTGTCACAGCTGAAAACCTATATCACATGACCAATCGTGCACTGGGGATGTGCGAGCCAGTGTAAAACAGAAACAGAAAATACTACGAACAAAGAGCAGCAAAGGCAGTTGGAGCGTTAAAATCCAGAATTTAACTGCACAACAGCTGCTATCAAAGGCAACAAGGTCATTAATGTTGTAATTCGTTATCCATGTTGCATTAGACACTAGTAGTCAGGAGTGATAAGACCCAATCACAGAGTGATCATGATTGTCTATGTCATCGTTTCCAAAAGTCTCTGTTTTTGCCTGTCCAGACAGCAACGCAACCCCGGAGTTTTCAAACTATAACATTTCCAAAAGTCTCAGTTTTAGTGGCTCGAAAACATTGGGAGTAGTGTGGACGCCAGGGGTAACTATAGCAAAGCTACAATGTTATAAGATGGATGTAGCCTCAGAAGAAATCATGTTTGAGAAATGCAAAACACTACCACAATGCAGCTTCACCATAGATGGCTACGGCGGTTCATCTTAATTCCTCCCCATCTGTCCACCTTGACTTCCTCCCTTTTCCTCTCACCAGCCAAGGTGTCACAGCAGCAGAGATCTTTTCAGCAGGCAAAATGTGTTGTGAGTGGCAGAAATGAGATTGATTTTAATCAGAGAGCCTATAATTACATCGCTGCTGTTGTTGTCACTGATGCTGACATCAGCCAGCCCTCCTATCTGCCTGTCCTTCAGTATAACTATATCTCTTTGTCTCCCTGCCCAAAGCATGTCTCACTGTCCATCTGGCTGTGTCTCACCCTTCCTCCCTGTGTTCCTCTCTGTGAACCCGCTACCTGCCTTCCTGTCTGTCTGCCTATAAGTCTGATTGAGTTTCCTTTCGTAAAGCATGTTTTGTCTGTCTTTCTTATAGTCACCATGTAATAAGCAGTGTATTTACTTGTTTATTTGCATGTCCCTCTGACAGACTCATACAGGAGCACTTTTGCCAGAAGGGACAAATAACACAGTAGCCTTGAAATGGTAGCTCACAACAAATGACCTTGGTGCGATTCACAACCTTCTGTTGGAGTCTGTTTGTCCTGTGTGCCGTCGCTCTATTTCTGTCCCAGTCTTACCTTGTGCATATGAATGTACTGTCTCTTTTAATGTGTGGCATTGTGCAACGTAAGACTTCCTTTTTACAACACCTGCCCGTGAGTCTGCTTTTGAGTTCAGCTATTCACATGACAGTCTTTGTCACAGTTAAGAAAAAGCGCACAAATTGATTAGGACTCATTCAGTTAGTGCACCGTTAACGTGCATCTTAGTTTTTGTGGGATGTAACCTTTGTTGAAAAGAAGTGTTGACAGAAAAGCAGGAGGAATTGTAAAATTTTTGTTTCGTTTTTTTCTTACAAATGTTAGCAGTAAATGTCTACTTTAATACCAACCCAACCACAGCTAAAGCGAAATATTGGTAAACAGATAGCACATGTTCTTTGCATGCACAAAGTAGTTTTTCTGTTGATTTGATAATGCACAACTTGGATGACAAGAAACATTTATACTTTTTTTTTTTTTTTTACATCAAACTTGTGCTACTGCTATCGTACTGAAAAGCAATGACAATACAGACAAACAAACAAGCCCTTATAACAGCCCAGCTGGTTAAATCAATAAATATGTATATTGTAAAGTATAAAAAAAAGAACACCCATAGACGCACACAGTGAAAACACATTAATGTTGTAGTTTGTTGGTATTTGTTCATTTAGGAGTATTTAAATGTACAGCAGATCTGCCACACATAATAGCTTGACTGCAACAAGTGTAAGCATTCCATGGCAACATTTGGATATAAGTGGTATGTGTTGGCGGGAAACGTGGTGACACAGTTCAACAGCTGCCCAGTCACAGCTACTGCAGCCTCTAATGGAGACCCAAAGTGTTAAAAATTAAATGACTAAATGTAGCATTATGAAATAAATAATTATAGGAATAAATAAATACAAAATATTTAATATAACCATGTGAAGAGAGTTTGGAAAGAGGACATTTTGAACTTCAAACTGCTGGAACAAAATGAAAAAGACATCCAATAAACTCTGTTGTGAAAGGAAACAAAATGACATATGATCATCATTAGTTCAGTTTTAAAAAATTTTTGGACTATTTCAATTTACAATTATTTATATATATATATATATATATATATATATATATATATGATATTTTATTTATTTCAGCCTGAACACTTAGGCAGAACACTTTCGTGTCTGAAAGTTTAAATGTTATTTGTAAAGTTTAAGATGAATTGTGATATGGAATATGATAGGCAGACGCTTAATTACATAACAAAAAGTAAGAATAATAAGAAAATTCTATATTCAATTCAACTTTTAAAGGCAGAATAATGAATTTTTTCTTTTTTTTACTTTATGTTTTTCAATGCATAAATCAAATGCTAATTTAATTAACTCATTTATAATTGCTTTTCTAAATACAGTTCCTATTTAGATTTTTTGTAAAGGTTAGAATCCTTGCAGTTGATATATATGTCGAACTCATACTAATGTAAATCTCTCACATTTAAATAAAAATTCACATCACTTAAGCTGGTCGTGTGCTCTGCTGTAGTAATCCTTGTGCGGTAGATGCAAAGGCATTGATTTTATGTCACTAAAAATGTCAGTAAGGTGTAAAACTTTGAATTGAACATAATCCTGTAAAGTTGGAGCCGGCCTGGAGCTGGAAAAAGGTCCTGTGGCCCTCCTTGTTCAGGAGCCATTGCATCCGTCTGTCTGTTGGTCCACCTTCATGTTTGACATGGCAGGGTGCAGTGTGGTGAACTCTGCTGCCTGGTGGCGCACAGGACTTGTGACACTGCTTATCCCCACACAGCGAGACGCTGTCGCCGCAAGCATGACAGAAGGGCATAGGTCAACTCCTCTCCTCTCCTTCCATCACCCTGAGTGCCAGCGGGCAGAACGGACTCCCAATTAAATGACTGTGATTCCCTCATAAACAAGGTCAAAGAGAGAGAGTTAGGGAGAGCCAGAGCATGGTTTTGGACCAAAGAAGCAAAGGAAGGGAGGGCAAGCGGAGGAGATGTAGCAGCAGAGGAAGAGAGATAGAGGCCGGGTGAGTCTGCATGGAGGGAGGGAGTAACTGGGAGGAAAAAAGAGACACAGAAAGAAGGGAAAAAGAGAGGGAGATTTGAGAGACAGAAGGAAAAGGCAGTATTAATATTCACAGACTCCCAGCGCTTCCTAAATATTTTATTACTTCCAGCTGTTTGATGTTAAGGAGACTCACCAGAGAGCCCCCCCACTCACACACACACACGCGCGCACGCACACACACACACACACACACACACAAACTCACACTAATAAAAATGGATACATGCACACACCATCACAAAGCCACATTCACAAACCCACATGTGAGTAAATACCAACACACATACACAAACAAAAACTCACAACCACATACTCACAGTCACATGAACAACATGCACAGAAACACGAAGACCAACAAACACACACACGCACACAAACACACATGCATATGAAAACATGCATGTTTACAGCCCAAAACTCACACACACACACACACACACACCAAACCACATGCAGTGTGGGTACATAGCTGTACATAACCATAACATGCAAAAGTAAAAATGCATTTAGAAAAACTCACACACATGCAAATGCACCGCCACTGCCTGTACATCGATCATAATCTGTTTTTCAGGAGTTCTATCACGTTTATTCATTTATTTATTGGCTTATTTATTTATTTGTGTATTCATTATTCGTTGGACTGAATTTCTTTTTATTTGCGAGCTTGGTTCCGAGGGGAGCGCGGGAGAACATTCATCTTCTGATGAGAGCAGTCATTAATTCAGAACAGGCCCATCCCTCGCTCTCTCCCTCTGTCAGTCTGTCTCTTTCTCTCTGTCCATCAGACGGGCTCCCTCGCTCTCTGTCTCTGCCCATCAGCCCGACTTTCTGCCACTGCCTCTCCCTCTGTGTCAGTCTGTCTCTACTTCTCTGTGTTTCCCAGTCTCTCCCAGTCTCAGTCAATGTCTCTCCCTTTCTCTCCCTCCCTCTCTCTCTCTCTCTCTGGCCGCTTTTTCCGGCAACGCAACATTCCCCTTCTGCACCTGAGACTATGTCCCGAGCAGACTAGTTATGAAAATGCTGTTTACGTCTGAAAATGATGTGTCCAGTTCCACAGATATGCTTCCACACTAAAACAACAACAGGAAGATGGCTGAATTTCTTCTTCACTGTCCACTTTCAGTTGACAAACAACAAAATTGTGCGTCTAAGTCGACTTTGCACCACACAATCTCATCAAAACCTCTGTTCTGTCCTCTCCTGTTTCCTGTAATCACCTATACAGTGTTTTAATAAACCAAACTTAGTATGTTGAGACAAATAGAGTAGTGAACGTTGGGTTAGGGTTACAGAAAGTTATCTTCTTAACCTAACTGCCTTCACAGACCCGACCACACTTACACTATTGTTCTATAAAAGCCCATTTTTTTTCTGTACATGCTAAAATTTGAGGCCAGATTTTTCAGCTTCATCCACTCTGGGTCTGAAAAACCTTTCGTTTAGTGTGGACATAGTGGAAACCGAAAACAGCACCACGTTAAATGTGGTTTGCTTCATTGGTGAGGGGATATGTAGTTTAAATGCCTTTGATGATGAAATTTGATTCAAGGAGGCCAGTTTGAAAGATTGATCTATGACTTTTAAGGCTTATCAGATACCAAAACATTGCACAGCAGTTTATAATACTTTGAGGATTTTATGACTCTGAAGGCTCATCACAGAGACAAACATTTTATCCCCCATCTCGATGGTTACAAGTGAAACCGTAGAAATATGGAGTTCGCAAAGCTTTACCAGGAATGTGTGTTTGAAGTCCGAAGTTTTCATACACATGTTGTTGACTGAGTGATTTGGAAAGACACTTCCCTTTTCACGAAGAAACATTAACAAATCCTTTTTCTTTAACAAATTAAGTTTGCGTCTCTTGAAAATAGAACAAGTTCGAATCAGAAATATACATACTGCACAGCTAGAATCTGAATGTTCCTCAGCACTTTTCCCCTCATTCAGCTGCTTTTGGTAGCCATCACTTCATTTCTGGCAGAATTCTGGTTGGATCTTTAACCCTTCCTGATTTCTTAGCTTTTCAATGGGGTGGAGCTCAGGACTTTGGGAACGCTGTTCCAAAAGCTTGTAGTAGTATGAGGAAGGATTGTACAACTCTGGGTTGTTATCACATTATTTTATCCTCCATCCGAGTGATGGTAAACATTAGAAATACAGTGTTCACACTGTAATCTACCTGGAGTGTGTGCTTGCATGTACAGCCCCTGATTGGACACAGAATCATGTTGGTGCATGACAGATATTTTTTTTTTTTTGCACAAGATCTCTGCACTGGCATCACCGCTGTGCCAACCCCGTTGGTCTCACTCAAATGAATCAGGGGGCAACGTTTTTTCTCACATTGCTACATTGGTTTGGATGTAGCCTTACTGTGGACATACTCTATCGTGTACCCCCCTCTCATTCTTTCCCTCTGTCTCCCTCCTCCCTCTATCTCTCCTCTGATCCGTCTACCCCCCGTGTTCCCAAGCCTGTTAATCAGCAGATTGTTAATGAAGGCCTGAGTTCAAAGACACAGAGAGAGAGAGATTGAGGGAGAGGAGGCACAGAGCAGTAAGATAGGGAGGAGTTTTGGACCAACTGTCTGTTTGTCAAAACATGTCCACCCGTCTGTCTCTTTGCTTGTCTTCTCCTCTGATGTGAGTCCCTCAATGAGCTCCCCGCAAGGACCACAACACAGGATTTGCTCTTTGGGTTTCCCTTTCATGTTCCATTAAATGTGAGCGAGAAGGAGACAGAGAGACAGCCAGAAAGGGTGAGAGAGAGATTAATTACATGTTTCAATAATGGAGATGAATTAGTATTATTTAAACAGTGACAGTATCAACTAGTTGTCAAGCATTTTGCGAGGCACACACTGGAGTTCTAACTTTAATGGGTAAATTCATGTCTCTCCGTGGCAGCCTAAAAGTCATCTCTTCACATCTATTCCCTCCTTCCACTGCTCCTGTACATCAACCACGCTGGCATCCGAAATTGTTGTTTTCGTGCATATCATTTCATGTTTATTCCTACCTATATTAAGCTTCCCAAGCTTGAAAAAAAATCTTCCTGACATTTATCTTTTGCTACTTTTCCAGTACTTAGACAACCCACAGCTTTTATGTTAGACAGCAGCACAGAGAAAACTCTCAAAGTGAAAATGGTCAAGTTAGAAGCACTAACCAATCAAACCCTTCCCCTCCCCCTTGTCCTGGTGGATGCCAACACAAAAGCGAAAAAATACAAAGGGAAAAATCTGACATATTGCCCATGAAGATGTCACACAGTCCCTGAAAAACCATCAGGGCTCTCTAGCCTTGGCCCCTATTTGAGCGGGTGACAGGAAATGGTGAGGGGAGAGGGAAAGAAGGCAGAGAGTTACTGTAGAGAGGAGAGCGTGAGCTCTCAAACCACATCCCGACACCACAGGCCGACTTCACCCTTTTTAACAGCACCATATTCCCCCAAAATGTATCAGACGTAGCACGTGATCACCAAATGGCAGGGAAATCTCTGATAAATCCAGGGAGGAAAGGGCTGTCTGCTAAAATCATTTACAAGGGAGTGACAGGAAATCTATAACTGTTCAAATTACTATAATAAGTAAAAATAACTCAAACATGTTGGTACTCATGGCCTTTGCATGTGCTTAGTCACAGACATACAATATGCATACACATTTACAAACATGCATATATGCATGCAAACACACATGCAGCTACAGTAAAATGGGCAAGAAGGGGCAAAATCAGCTGCGGCTCCCAACCCAAACTTCCTTTGAGATAAATCTGATTATTAACAAGACAAAAAAAGAAGAATAGACATATTTCTGGATCAGGCCTCTGAAAATTACTCAAATGAAACAATCTGAGAGGATAAAATCAGTCTTTGGTTGAACCGCTCTCAATTCAATCTGGGTGAGTTCTCAAGGTTTATTTCAAAATGGGCCAAGATCGGGAACCAGTCAACTACATGGATTGATCATCAGATGATAAGCCACCTGCTAGTATGCAGCAGCCCCACACACAGGATAACTTTGTTTTTTTTTTCAGTGACATTTTCTGTTGGTCTTACATAACTAAGTGCTGCTAAACAATGTGATCAGAACATCCTTCTGGCTGTCCAGCAAGAAATGTTAATAACAGCCACTTCATTAAGAAGCACCAGCTTAGCGGCACGGAACCATTGTACCCCTGTGCCACTCTGTGCCACTGGTAGAGCCATTTAGTTATCCATCCATGAGCAACACTGCACTTTCTTTGCTTTTAACTAATATGCTGTAAATGAACTCGCAGCAGGTATGGGTCACAAACATGCACAATGTTCAGTGCAATGTTATACATCTGCTTATGTGTGTGGCCTGTGATTGAGATGTACCAGGCTTGAAACCTTGACTATCCATTGACTTGTTTTCTCCACCTGCTCATCCACATAGGGCAGGTACTGTGTGTTAGGTGTTGTTTTGCGCTAAGCATCTTCTGTTTTTACATGCCCTCGCAAATGTCCGATATTAACCTAAGGTCTTTTACTGTTGAGAAGCTCCAACGCTGAAGAAGCTGCACTCCATCTATGGCGATATACGCTGGGTTGGTACGAGGGTATGAGATATATACTGAAGTAACAAGGTCTCTGGTTGAACTCTCACAAGAAGGAGATGAGGGAAGTGAAGAAAAACCAAACAGCGGGCATCCGCCTCATACTCTGCTCTACAGGGTGCAATTGTGTGCGTGCGTGCATGCGTGCATGTGTGTATGTTTGTGTGTGTGTGTTGTGGGTGTTTGTGTATCTTTTCTCCAGCAGGACCCCCAGATCAAAACCGCAACCCACTCTCCCTCCCCATGTCTCTCTCTTTCTCTCTCTCTCTTTCTCCATCTCTCCACCCCCTCTCTCATTAAAAACTGCAGGCCCTGGCTTCTAATTAAATCCCACTTGAAAAGTCTTAAAGTCAGCCTCAGATTGATTCAATTTGCATTTCTGAACAGAGAACATTGCCTAAAAGGATTAATAAATTGGACGAAAAAATGCCTTCTTTCTGCGCAACGCCGTCAGAGCTTGTAAGACAACATCCAAAGAGAAATATCCCCCCTCACCAAACGTCTATCCAACATATGCTCTTGCTTTCTCTCTTGCACGTCCCTCCCAGGATGCCAGCAGAGATGGGAAGTGTGTCTCAGGACTCTGTGAGTGTGTGCGCGCACGCATGTCCTCGTCTGTGGAACAAGCGCAGAGTCCTCTGAGGCACAGTCGGGAAGGAACACACGCAATCTGACTCTCACTGTGTGTACATGTGCATGTAGGTGTGTGCGCGTCTATTTATGTCTGCGTGTGTCTGGGTATTTGTGCATGTGTGAGAAGGGCGACTTTGTTGGAGCGTGCCAGAGCGCTGAAAGTGGCGAGGAGGCACAGTGGGAAAAGATCCTTGCAGTACTGTCTGTATGTGCAGGAACAGACCGCGATGGTGGAGTCATGCCATTGGCTAGTGGACACCTACAGCAACATGTTTGGAAATCCAAAAACACATTGCCAGCTAAGAGAGCCAGATTCAATTAGTGCGATAAAATGAAAAGAGCAAGCAAGACATTCCAAACAGACTAAAAACTGATACTGGTGCCAAAAGAAAAGAGCAAACACTAATATGAGAATTTACATTTGCATTGACACAATCTCAAAAAATTGTACATTTACAGGTTCTTTGTATATTTGTATTATGTGTAACTGTGGAACCGTGCTAACAAGATAAGAGGAAATTACTTCGAAAATTTCCTCTGATGACAGCCATTTGATGAATTTGCATCTGCAAATCAAACGGTGCAGTTTGTATAAATGATTTACATGTGCTTTGAGTGTGCAGAATAAGCTTTTTGCCAGGTTTTTTCAGTCTTTCAACCCTTAAAATATTTTTTAAAAATGAGGCCAGATTATCCTGATTATCTTGTCTGTAATACCTTTATCAAATACTTTATCAGGAGGCTACAGAGTCACATACTGAATATCCCTTTATGATTTCATAATCTTTGCTGTTTTATTGCATCAGTGAAGAACACCTTGGTACATATAGGTAAACCTTTATCACTTGTCAATTGATGCTAACCGCCTTTCAATTTTTCTTTCACAAAAACATTTCACAAGACTCTCAGAAATGTATCTGCTAATTGGTTTTGTGTGTGCAATTTGTTGAACCTTGGAAAAGTGGGATTTATAGTGGAGCGGTCTGTTGGATGGGACACATTGTCAGTGTTGTTATTTGCCAGTCAAACTGGCTTGTATAATGGCTGATGGACTTTCATAGACTGCTGGTAGCTCAGTTGTTGAAGCCTTATTAATAATAAAAGAACAACTAGAACCATATGGAGACCCTGACAAACAGACAGGCACATATTATACAGTAGGATTGGCTTCACCGCACGTTGCTTGGTTTACCTATAATGACTAGAATACAAACACATCAGATACAGAATTGTTTGAAATGGAGTCAAAACCAAGGAGTTTTATGTAATAAAAGAGAAATGACTATTCTTTGACAAGTGAAAAAACTATAGTCATCACTGTAATAAAAGTTTGAGAGTTTTAAAAGGACAGTGAGTGGCAATGATGATAATAAGCAGGACTGTGCTTTGCTCAGAGGAAAGCTCACATACATCATGATGAAGTGAATGTACGAGGCCCTGCTTTGTATAAAACAACACTGACCCCTAGTGATATTAGTCAGAATCATACAGGAAGCGATTTGCATAATGTCTGTGTGACTGTACAACACACTCATGTCTCTGCATGAAGACAATGAAGACTTCAGTGTGCTGCAATTCTTATAAGAGCGTGTTTCAGTGGGTATATGTGAGTGTATGTTGTCTCTTTTTGTTTGTCTGGGTTTTTCGTGTGTGTGTGTCTGTGTGTGAATGTGTGTTCATAGGGTATGTGCAGATTATCTACATGTGTGTTTACTCCTCCAAATATGTAGAGTCTTGAGAGCATTACATTTAAGTACAGTCTGTGTACAGTGCATGTCCATGAGGTGTGTTTGTGTGTGTTCTAATAATGGTGCCTGGTGGACTGGGGCTTCCTTTGATGCGATGAAGGCCGACAGGCGTGAAACAGGTCCAATCAGGCGCGTGGGCGCTGCCAATTAACCCTTTTCACCGTGTGAAACCAAACATAATTGCCTGGGGTGCAGGGGGCCACTGGGCCATGGCCTGCCCAGCGTAGGCTGAAATGGGCATTAGCAGTGCTGCTAGGTGACCATTACACACAATTGAACTGCTGGGTGTTTCTTCAAATCACATAGTTACAGTTGCTACCAAGACCTAATTGGCATGGCATTACCAAATGGCCCCTATTTCTAATTTTCACACCTACACAATCTATCTGGAATATCTTTTGAGATATTGTACTGTGCCAGATTTATTACAATGCTGCAGGCACACTGTATTACAGTGATGTTTTGCTCCGATTTCAGTGTGGATTATGTTTGTTATATTTGAAATAAATTTCACTATTTGTAGATATTCAGTGTTATAAAGAACTTAACTGGAACAAATAGTGGTTAATAAGTTAAGCTTTGTATGCACTGATAATCAAATTTTATTCATGTTATGCTCAAGGCAAATACCCCACATTTTTAGTCAGACACCCAAAACTAGAGCACAGTTTAAATGAAACTACACCAGTGCTCTGTGCAGCAGTAATGCGGCAATAACATTTACTGAAACTCCATTCTTATTTGTCTTCTTTTCATATTCTTGTGATAAATTATTGATCATGGTTATTAACACTGTTTGATCAAATTAGTGTTTATTATTAATAAGAGACTTTATTTCAAATGTAAGAGTTACATAAGAACTGCAAAACTCAGTTTCTGTAACATTCGTACTAGCAATTCAGCAGTCCCAGCAGTGCATGGGGGACCTCTGAAAATAGTCTGTTAGAAAGGATACAATACAATATTTTAAAATAAGACTAGTATGTTAACAGATGTTATGAACTTTTTTGTAAGATTATTCTATTTTGGTCTAAATAAATGCAAATTAAGTCATATTAAAAATTAAAACGGATTTTCATTAATAGTTTTACCTGAATTTATATTACTCTTTCCAAACATTTGTTGATGAATATCTGTCAATGTCAATGTGTTTTGGTAGACAAAAGGATATTAAAAAGTCTCCATAACTCACTGACCATTACAATTTCCGTAATAAAAACAAGCTTTATTGGTCAAATACTGTATGTTTAAGTGCAAAAATAAATTTACAGGAAGATGCACACAGACATAACCAATGACAACAATGTGCAATGAAGATAAGGAAACATAAACATAGTAGATGCATACAGTTTATATAAACAACAAATGGAACACTACAGTCACTGCTGCCCAAGCCAGCTCAAGAGATAAGTAATGTTTATTTAAATATTTGAATGTTGGTGAATATATCGTCAATTTTTAAACTTAAAAAAATCTGTCAGCATTGGGCTTAAAAACAAGCAAACAAGACATGCAACAACACAAAACTCAACAATAATATGTATACAAAACAGCACAAGACACAACTTACAAGGAATTATTATATTAATAAAAGTATCAAAAGGACAAGCAGATCATCCATGAGTACAGTTTTGAGTTGAAATGATCCTAGATGTTTTGCTATTGCAATGCAAACAGATAAATGATACCCAGGATATTAGATGGATTATTTTTATTTACCCTGGGGTAAAACTGGAAAATGAATCTAAATTTTGCTTTTCATATTGCTTGAAATACCGTGATTTGGCCACCAGGAGTCGTTGATTCCCCCTGTCTCCATCCCCCGGCTCGCTCGCTCGCCTGCCTGACTGACTGGCCAACAAAAAATGTTGGCAAAACACCCCCTCCTCATCGTGTAGAAAAAATGGCGGACAAGCGCTAAATCCACATCAGAAACAAACACACACGTTACAAAGCAAGGTAAACATCCTCGGATACACCGAGCAACGTCTCCTTTTAGGCTCGGCTTCAGCGTTGAGCCCAGGTTAGCACAGGCCAACCTGAGTGTGCTGGTATGCTCCCGTTTTGCTAATGCTAATATTTATAATCAGGTCAACGAGCTAGCGAGCCACCTAGCATGCTAAGCTAGCATCCTGGACAGTGGGCATGTCTCTGTGTAGCCGTGCGTAGCATAGCATGCTGGATGTGTTGTCTGCGCGGCTGCACTGGCTGCATGCACGCCTGACTTTCATTTTGTAATATTATTGATGTTTTACACATTTGGCGTTAGCATTAATTTAGTCTCAATCCTAAATAACATAATTAGCGCTGCTGTCACGTAAATGAGCATATAGCGCTCATGCAAATGTAGCACGGGAGAGGGGGGGTCCCCATGTGTTGGCTTTGTGTTTTGAATGGAGCTCAACAAATTCGGGCAATGTAAGACGCGAGGTTTTGGCTACAAAAGGAAACATAGCGTCTCATATAGATGTCAGACATGTGGTAGTAGCTCGGGGTCGAGTTTTGAACACTCATTGGGTTAGCAACAGGAGGAAGGTGTACCTGCTGAGCTCTCTAATGCTTGTCGTCCTGTCACTTTCCCAGACGGAAAAACAGGGAGCGGGTCGCTTTAATTTGGACGCCATCCCCCTTGGCGGAGGAAAAAGGCGCACTTCTATTGAAAAGAAAATCATCCGGAGGGGAGAGACGCTGCTAAACGGTTATGAAGTTTTAAGGTAGGCATGTTTGTATGAACAGCACCCTCAGTAAGTTACATTGTGGTGCCTCTCTGTCATTGCTTTTACTCGTTTGTCTACGTTAATCAATTTATAACAGCTCTCAAATAACGCTTGGATGTTTTATCGGCACATTCAAATATTTGGTAGATGGTTAACAAGTGTCGCTGTTTACTGTGTCAGTACTAAGTCATGTAGTTCCTCACACAAAAGTTGGTGAATATTTAAAAAGCTTGTGTATAGTTTCTGTCAATGCTACCTATTGCTGTATCGCAAATAATATGAAGTTTGTGTTTTATGGACTGCATTGGAGCGGGGCCACCGTGGGACTGGATAAACAGCCACTTGAAGCAGTTGTTTATGTCACTTTGACCCGTTGACCTGTATGTTGTGTCTGGTTGGTAATGCTGGTGAGCCCACGGTCTGGGTTACAGGGGTCACCCAGCCTCAAAACATGTTGCCCTTCTCTAAACCCTTGTTCACAAATTGATAATCAGAAAGTGTGTTAACATTCCCCACAGTCATTTTTAACATAATGGGCATCACTTGGTTTTCTATAATCAATCAGGAATATGTGTAATTAATTGACCATGAGATTATTGCATGGAAGTGTTTAATTAAAGTTGTGTGTAATAGCAATACTTGCAATTTGAGCTAAATATCACAATCATTTTCAGAGAGGTGTTTATTCATTTTTATTTAGATTTTGGAAGCTGTACTTTTAGATGCTGCTGAATGTTTTTAAGATTTTGTCCTCTTTGTTTCTACCAAATACTGTCTTCATATATTGTCAGTACAGCAAATATTTTGATCATACAATGAATCTTTAAAGCGTGAAAAAGTAAATGGAATCCATATGTAGTGCATGGCTGGTATGATCTTGGGCCTCTTTGTTGAACTTGCCCCTGTCTGCCTCCTGTGACGACCCCCTGCCTGCCATGAGGTCAGAAATCCAGTGAGCTGCAAAAGATAACAAGGACAGCTCTCTGGTTTCCCTTAAAACAAAGTAGTACAATTTACATATGGTATCTTAACTTTGGGGTCTGAGTACTCCAGAGTTTTTATTGTTACGATCAGTTATTTGACTTAATAAAAGCTATTAGCCCCTTAACATGATTTTTTTCCCCCTGTTATGCCCTTAAATAGGTTTAAGGTTGGATAAATTCACAATGTCTGACAGTATTTTATATATTTATTCTTTTATCAGTTTGTTCCAGCTCTTTATTTTAACTATATGGTGTTTATCCTGAGTTAAATATTCAAACCTGAGAGAAATAATTCCCCCAGAATTAAGCATGACATATTTGTTATTTTAGAAAAACTTTGGGGTGACCCCTAGAAGACTGTTGGGCTGTTCATCATCGCCCTGCATTGACCTTGTCCTTTAAATGTGCTAATTTAATTTATATGACCATGTTTTTTATGGCGGCACTATTGCATCAGATGCAAATAATTTAGATGCTGTGTGATTTCTCCAAACTTCAAGGTGACATACTGTGTGTGTTGACTGAAATTTAAAATAAAGTGATGAAGGAGACACAAAAAACAAGAGTCACCAAATTGCTTACACTAGTGCATGGTTCATGCGTGTATGTTTCCTTGTCTTTAGAGTGGAGGCCACTGTTGCATCGTGAGCTTGGTCAGTATTGTTGGAGCATGAGGAAACCTGTACCACAGAAAGGTAAGAATTTCTTGTGCCACTCTTACTATGATAATGGTATTGCCCCCCAAATATTTGTAACAAACAAGTATACCTAGTTTGCAGGCCAAGTTAGAATTATGACACATTTTAGTTTGACTTCATTCCAACCGTTCCCCTTGTTTTTCAGTGTGGGCAGATTCATACATTAGCTTGTAATAGTCCTATAATCCCCTACAATGGGGTTGGGCAGGTATTGCAAGGTATTGACTGATGAGAAAATCACTCCTAGTTGAGAGCTTATTCTGTCTTTCTTGGCTCCTCCAGCTATAGAGTGGAAAGATGCCAGAAGGATCAAGCACGCCCGGAGTGGACGGCCCTCCCGGGTGCCCTCACAGTACCAAGGTAAATAATGTGTCGCAGCCATTGATATATGAAGTAACTGGGCAACACCAACAGGAAACTTTGCCCAACCATTGCCTCAGCGTTGTTTCATTAATCATCAAGACAAAGTTGGCCACAAATGTTGATAATAGATTTTAAGCCCCATGTCTCTTTTTGTTGCCTTCTGTCTGGGTTCAAAAAACACTGCAATAAAATTGATATATATAATTCAACTAAATATTTATAGAACACTTACGTAATGTGATTTAACATGAACATTTTCTAACTGTTCTTGTTCTGTTCTGTTCTGTTGTAGGGCACTTCAGTTGGGAGAAATACCTGAAAGAGACCGGCGCTGCTGCTGCACCTGCCTCATGCTTCAGACAGGTGAGCACATTTCTTCCCCCACCTCTGTTATTTCTTCGCTATTCTCCACTTTAACATTTGTCTGTCATCACCATCTAGAGCCTCACGCCTCCAGTGAATGAGTTCAAGGCAGGGATGAAGCTAGAGGCCCAGGACCCACGAAACACCACGTCCACGTGCATCGCCACGGTGGTGGGCCTGACAGGCTCACGGCTGCGGCTGCGTTTGGACGGGTCTGACAACAAGAACGACTTCTGGCGCTTGGTGGACTCCTCAGAGATCCAGCCTATTGGCAACTGTGAGAAGAATGGAGGCATGCTGCAGCCACCACTCGGTATGGACACACACACATGAAGTCATGAAAACTAAATGATTCATTTCAGGAGTATCTTTTCTCCTGTTCATTTGTTTGGTTTTACTATTTTGTCCACTAGATGTCAGTGACTGACAGCACAGATTGTCAATGTTTCATGGTATGTCTATAATTAACTATAAATAACTGACACAGCTCATAAAGCCACCTACCCAGGACATTTCTGTTTTGAATATCCATGTGAAAAGACACAAGAGCACTCTATAGATTTAGACTGTGGTGTTGATCATTTTTAGGGCCGCAAACAAGTCATTATTTCCATTATTGATTAATCTGCTAGTTGTCTTTTTGATTAACTGTTTAGGCTATGAAATGTCAAAAAGTAGTGGAAAAAAATGCACATCACAATTTAACAGACACCAAGATGACATCATCAAATTCAAATTCATGTTCATGTCATAGTCATAAAAAAAATCGAAAACCAACAAATTAAAATTCTCTTCCTGAAAAATGACTGAAACAATTAATCAGTCGTAGATTAATTAGTTGTAGCTTAATTTTCCATCCAATTGAGTCATTGATGACTCATTGCAGTTTTAATAGTTTTTCCAGTTTGTCCATGTCAGCCTCATCATGTTCATTACACAAGCCGTGACTCTAAAGCTGGTAAACATATAACAACAGTTGTCATCATCTTCTTCAGGTTTCCGTCTCAATGCGTCCTCCTGGCCCATGTTCCTTCTGAAAACACTAAATGGAGCTGAGATGGCACCCTCACGTATTTTTCACAAGGTACCTGTACAAGGCTCACAAGCTCAACACACACAAAAAACAGCTGCTGTCCTGTTTCATGAAGAAAACAAATATAATTATTTAGTAGTCATTGTTAATTGTTTTGCTAGAGTAACTCCCATCATGTCTGGTAGATTAAAAAATCACCCATTGCGAAATTTCACCAGAATTTGGTTGATTTTTCTCTACATCCCTGGTACAAATGAATGAACAGATATTCACACATGCCAACTTCCATACCTGACCCCTTTCTTTCTCTCCATGTTCCCCAGCAGGAGCCTCCCGCCCCAGAGCAGAACTCCTTCCAGGTGGGCATGAAGCTGGAGGCGGTGGACCGGAAAAATCCCCACTTTATCTGTCCGGCCACAGTGGGTGCACTGCGTGGGGTCGAGGTGCTGGTCACCTTTGATGGCTGGCGGGGAGCCTTTGACTACTACTGCCGCTACGACTCACGTGACATCTTCCCTGTTGGCTGGTGTGCCCTCACCGGAGACAACCTTCAGCCACCTGGCACCAAAGGTATGAACCTTAACAGTGGGTGGGAGATTTTATGAAAAAGGGTGTGACATTTTTGTCATTTTTTTGACAAATAGGATCTGTGAATCCAAATTACCAAAAAAATATATCATCTCACTTACCTTTAAACTGCCAGAAGGAGCATACACACACACACATGTATTTTTCTGATGTCACAATTGGGAGCAATGTGTGACCATTTGTGTAACTTTCCACCTTCACTCACACAGTCAGCTGAGTGAAGGTAAGAAATGCCTGGCTTTTTGTCTGGCATCTTGGATTGTGGTGGGTCAGAACAGCTATAAACACTTTCGGTTCCCAGTGTGGTCGGACACCACATCTTACAAACTTGTTCTGTTTGAGTAGTTGCTGGTATTGTGCTACGGCTCTCTCAGGATCCTGCTTGTTCTGCAATACAATGGAGGTACATTTTCTTGTGGTCACAGCATTAAAAATGGCGTTTGAAAAAAAAAAACAACAACCAGTATATACAGCTGTTCCTGATCTAAAAGTGTTTCCTGTACCATCCGTAAGCTTAGAAGGTAGCCAAAAAAGGGCAGATAAAACATTGATAAAGCATTTAATTTCACTTTTATTTATCATAATTCTGATTAATAAGAATATGAATGATAAGAATAAGAAAACAGTTGAGAAGTAGCCACTGCTGTGATGTACAGACGAGAAGCTGTGTTTCTTTCAGCACTAAGGAAGCGAGGAGAAACAGGGAGACGATGTTTGGTTCAATACGTTTTATTGGTGATTGATGTTCAAAGACCATTTTAGTAATCCAACCTCCTGTGGGGAACAAATACACCTTCATATTCCTGAGTGCTACGGTTCATACATTAGTTAATTATTATATTTTATGAACATGAGATGTTGAAGGCGACACCCTGTAAATTTGGATGTATTATGATTGGCTGTCAGTGTTTCAGTCGTTTCACTCTGAAAGTGGTTCTAACGATATCATTGTCGTTGTAGTTGTGCTGTGAACTCCGGCATCCACTTGAGTTAGAATGATTTTTAAAACAATATATTTATAGTTAACTTTATAGTTATCTTTCTTGCTGTGGACTTAAGTCTTAGCAAAAGTTAAACTTTATAACCTTGATAAATGTACTGTTTATCCCTGACCTGTGTGTTGTATTACATTAGACTGCAAAGATGATACTTTTAATTTCTCCACCCACTCTATTTTCAATATTTTTCAATTTTCGAATTCAGTGCAAGACAAGTTGATATATTATCATATTTTCTGCTTGTACACCAAGTAAAAGAGAGCATGTTTTTGAACGACAGTGAGTGGTAGTATTAGCTATTGCTTCTAAATCCAAGACTTGTTGCAGAAAAGCAACCGGTTCGCCAAAATAATGAGGCAAATTTCATCAACATATTATACTGCAGTTTTTACTGTTGCTTTTTATGGTATTTATGGGTTAGGTTGGCGCACCGTGGTTAACAGTGTGAAGTGATGTGGATGCATCATCTGCCTGAAGGCATCACGTTGAACAGTTGATTAAGTCATCAGGATGAGTTTGCTATTTTTAATTCCTAATAGGAATCTTTCTCCAAAGATCATATTCTTTTGAACTGTGTTTGCAGAATTGACTTCCAGTGTTAAACTGTCTGTGGTTTTGCTTGCATGTGTGACATAATCTGACAGTGAACAGTACCACAAAGCTTCTTTGTTTTTTTCCATTTAGCAAATAAGGCGGTTTTCTTGTTGTCAGTCAGTTGTCTCTTAAAACTGGAGCATTTCAGAAGTTGTTGCCATACGAACTTTTTCAACATGGGGACCAAGAGCCAGAACCAGAGCTGAGAACTAGAGGAAGCAAACTGTTATACAAGAAACATAAAAGGAGTGGATACAAGGGTTATCAGCCATGAGGTCAGCTGTACTCATCCACAGTTTGTGAAGGAGTGGAAAAGGAAGGAGGGAAATGGGGAGGCAGGACATGTCTTTGTAGCCTGCTAGTGTTTTATGAAGGCCTGGCACTCACCCAGTTGGCAAAGTCGGGGCATGACGTGGTTGAAACGAGCCTTGGTGCCCCCTCCACAGGCCTCTCGTTGGCACCCTGGCTAACAGGGTCTGATTAGACACTCCGGAGAGAATTGAGTTAAGAGAGAGGACAGAAACGAAGAGAAAAGACAGACATATGCTGTGAAAGGTAGAGTGTTTACATTGTCAACAGATGGTGGGAGGAGAGAAGAAGAGAAGGGAGGAAAAAGACAGAAAGGAGGAGCAACGCAGAGGGAGAGTGGGAGAGGAGGACAGGGCAGGAGGAGAGGGTGAATCTAAGGACAGCTGCACAGACAACTACACACTTTTGACTTTCCTTTGAGCCAGAGAGGTGAGTAAAGATGAATGAAATTACAGAAATGCAGTCCGAGTGATAGATTAAAAGCACTTGGGGAGATATCTTGCTGTAATATGAGGTTGGCAGTGGTGGCTTTGTGAACTCAATGAACTCAGTGCACTCAGAGGAGAGGGAAAAAACAAGGGTTGGCTTGTTACGCGCTTGTTGGGCTGTATTTACAAGCACTGCCATTTGATCAATGAACATCTAACCTCGAGCTCTATAAACCTTTTAAACATATTATCTACGAATTGTCCAATCTGTGGAAGATCAATCAGATGTCTTGGTTTTTTTTGGGTTTTTTTCGTAGCTTCACAGGGGCTCCCCTATGAAAAGTAGCAGTAGCCGGCAGACTGAGCTTTGCATTGATTGGTGTGCCTGTGTAAAAGTGTGTTTAATAAATACAACCCCACGGGCCAAGACCTGTGTTAATGAATGTGGCTGTTCCTCTCGTAAATCTGTCGTGGGTTGATCCAGGATGAATACCAGTGTATTTTAGTTTGTATATGTTAGTGTGTGTGTGTGTGTGTGTGTGTGTGTGTGTGTGTGTGTGTGTGTGTGCGTGTGCATGTGTGTGTTTGTTTGTGCAGGCTTGCAGGTGCATGTGTAGCCAGCAATCCTGGCTATACTGTGTTTCTTTTTGCTGTGTGGTTGTTTTTGCATGCATACATTCTTGAGGTTTTGCCAGCTGCAATAGCTCATAAAGCGCGCGTCTTAGTTGGTTGTTTTTATGTATTTAATTTAGGCTTTCTCTTAATGTTATAGCATGTGCTTTTTCCCACTGTGCCACATGTGATTTCTGAAATGCTTCCCATCAAGACAGGAAGGGTTTGTGTTAATGTGTGGGAGTTTGAGATATACATTCTAAGACTGGCTCACAGCTGTCAGCAGGTTCCTTCTTTATGAGGGTTTATTCCTCGGGCTTTTAAGGTGTTCACACATTTCTCCTTTTTTATTCTAGCCACAAGGGTCTTGAGGGTAGGTCAAAGGAAAACCGTCTTTGATTATCTATGTCCCTTCCTCTTGTCCAATAGCTTTCTGTCCTTGGTTTTTCCTCTGCTTCATCATGTTATGTTTGTTACAGTTAGCCTGTTTGTCTCATTTCATAAAGCAAGACTACAATGATGTATTGTACCCAGCATAATGATATACATTTACCATTTACTTTTACCATACAGATGGTTTGGGTTCATTTTCTCAGGTTTTGAGACTTGTGATTTTATGGGAAAGGAATTTTATCTGTGGTGCTTACAAAGAGAAGGTAGTGTGATTAGCATTAGCAGTTTATTGATGCCATACTGCAAGACAGTGTGTCATTATCATTGCTGCATGTATTTTTTTTGGCCCTCCATTAATCCATGTAGAAAAATCTTATTGCAGTGAATTTCCCAAGAGTCTGATTTCTGTGACCTTCTTTATATGCAGAAAAAAATCCAGCTTTCAGTTCACTGAAAGGTTAACATTCACAGAATGAGCAGAGGAAGCGAATTGGAGTGTGCACGTCTTGGTGTAACCTCTCACCCTCATTCCTTCTCACTTATGCAATTAATGAGAAAATAACTACTCTGACTGTGCAAAAGTGATTACATTTCATTTTACCCCCTTTGATTAAATGGGAAAACCTGGAGCTATAATTCTTAATTTGTTCTTTTTCACTGTTATGCCATAGCTTTTTACTCAACTCCCATATTTCTTGTGTATTTGTCCATCTTTGTCCATGCAGTAGTGTTACCCAAGAGCCTTGGGGCGCTGACAGACGGGAGTGTGGAGAGCCCAGCCATGCACCCCACCCCAACGGTGGGCAGACCTCCAGGTCAGAGAGGACGGAAACCAGGCCGCAGGAAAACCAAGGTCACAGGGCCCTGGGGTCAGAAGGCCTCAGCGTTGGGACCACAGAGCATTCAGCCAGGCAAAGACCTGGGGCCCATCAAGATCCCCAAAAAACGAGGGCCCAAGCCTGGCAGTAAGGTAGGCATGAAGGTTTTTAGAGACTCCATCAGGGACGGACGGATCCCTTCAATTTCAGCGTCAGTTCACCCAAATGACAAAAAGCATATATTCCCATTTACATCTGATGATGAATAGCCGTTTAGATAGTTTGGGTTTTATTTTCCCAGGTTTTGAGATATTTGTCAGATGTCTGCCTCTTCCCAATTACAGTGCAGGGAAAAATATTTGGCTCTATGGTGACAGTTTCTATTCACAGTAAGGCTTGAGGATTATCGAGAGTAACTGGGACATCGTTTCTGGAAAGACATGTTGGTTTGACTTTTTCATGCTGCGAGTACCACAGACAAAATACCATTCACGTCCATTATATTGGGATGGCAGAAATCTCAGAGGCGAATATCTCAAAAGTATCACAGCATGAAGAGTTTGCCCCTCTTGACTCTGTGTCTCCTTTGCTCTTTGTTTGCAGCTGGGCTGGGCAAAAAGAGCTGGCTGGCTGGAAGATGCTATGGCTGGCCCAGGACGGCCAGTGACAGGCCCGGGGCGAACCAGGGGAAGACTGCCTGCCAACTGGGCACAGAGGATAGCTCTGCAGCAGGCCCAGAATCAGGCAGAACCTATCAAGATCCCAAAGAAAAGAGGGCCCAAGCCTGGCAGCAAGGTAGCTGTCCCCGACATACATATAAACACAGGCATTACTGGACCGCTGAATATTACATTATAGCATTTGGCGGTAACCTATCAGATATACTTGTTACAAACCTCATACATCATCTATTAGCATCTCAGGAGTCAACAGCATGTATTGTCCAGTGCTCACCTTCTTTACTTAGACAAGTTGGTTCATTTAAAAAAAATGAATGATAAATAACTATTGTATTAATATATTACATCTGTTGATAAGCTTGTTATGTATATCTCTACTCTGCAAAATCCCACTCTCGTGTGTTCTTACTACCTTTCTGACGAGTTAAACTGGCCAACACCTCAAGAAAATATGTTTCAAAGTAGTACGCAAATTGAAAAGGGGTCCATCTTTCCACATGTTTATTGTGTCTTCGAGGAAAATGTATAAATGAATACCATCCCGTGTTTTCCAAGTAAGGCAGATTGAGCTGGTTTCCATTTCAAATGAACTGGGCAAAAACACAGTGGTTGTACACAGCAGTTGTTGGCAGCATCTAGTTTGTGTGCTGGCAAAGCAGGTAGCTGCACTCATCAGGCCCCAATAATGTACTGAGGAGAGATTAATGGAAATACTTGGCAGAGTTATGAAATTTCCTTTTGATCTTTGTTTTGATTTCTGATGTTACAACACAATGGCACTTTGTTTTTTGAGTTTGAATATGAAGATAACAACTAAGTGCAACATAAAGAGTCACATTTGATGCTGTATTATGAACTATTCATATCAAATGTCTTGATGGTAATGAACCAGTAAAAGCTGTAAAATGTCTGAATGTGTGTGTTTGTATCCAGAGAAAACCACGCGTGGTACCTAATCCAGTCCCGACGTCTCCCACCAGCAGTACCCCAGAGCCCGACACCAGCACCGTGCCTCTGGACAATGCCACCATCCCCAACTCTGCACTACAGGCTCCCACAGGTATATGACGTCCACAGACCTAGACATGCTGCCCATTATTATTGATGGGTTTTCCTGTCTGGATTGTTCAGCACATGTTTTAAACTGTGACTCATGCTGTCACACACTGTCACTGCCTCTGTGCTTTTTGAGCAACATAGTCTGACAGATACAGATCATAAAGATGTACAGTAGCTTGGTTTCACTTGACACTAGTGAGTAAGCAGAGCAAAAATACAATACCTGTCTGTCATACCTGCCAAGCTTTCTGTGATGCAGAGAAACCTGCCAAGTATTGTGAGTGATATAAGAGTTTCTGCTCCTATATTTAATACTTTGAAACAAGGTTTAAAGTCAGCAAAGTGGTGATTTGATGGATTAAACATCTTCGGCTTGTTGTTCTGTCCTGTAGTGTGTGTGTACCTAAACAAGTACGGCAAGGTGGGGCCCCATTTGGACCAACGGCGTATCCAGCAGCTCCCGGACCACTTTGGGCCAGGCCGGGCCTCTTCAGTGCTTCAGCAGTGTGTCCAGGCTTGTGTGGACTCTGCCCACAACCAGGGCACCGTCTTCTCTTGCCTCAAATCTGGCCAAGGTGGTGAAATCATCTCAGGTAGGGGTAACATACTGTGTTCCAGTCCTTCTGCAGAAAGTCCTCAAGAAACAGCGTTTTAATGGTTGTGGTGATATCACATCTTTTATTAATTATGCTCCATTAGAGCAGGACGTTGTGCTGTTGTGCATTTATTTATTATTTACTTCCCTCAAAAAGAAGATCTTGCCTTGTTTAGTGTAAATACAATTTTAATAGCATACATAAAATGTGAGGACCAGAAAACCTTTGAATAACTCTCTGAAAAACCCACTCTCACATCAGTGAGAGTGGGTTTATTCATTGTTTACTGTACATGTCATTGAACAGCACATGATTTTCTGTTATTTGCCTTGTTTGTCCCGTGCAGCCTACTTTGAGCAGCAGCAGCACACCCTGACCCTGCCTACAGTCAGCAGTGTCACCTACGTTCTCCGTTTCCTTGAAAAACTTTGCCACAACCTTCACTGCGATCCTCTGTTTGGCAGCCAGCCTGTAGCCAGAGGAGGCCTGCACTACAACAGTCACACATACACTACAGGTGAGCACTGCACACTGCTCTTGTGTGTTCACAACTTCACTTTGATAATATTCTGGAGGCTCTCATACCATGTTTGGTGCATGCAAATACCAAATTCATCATCATTTACAACAACTGTGTTGAACTTGTCCTTATTATTAGAATGGGATATGTCTGTTGAATTTGAAAACAATTTAACAATAAAACAGACTTATTACATATTTATTAGATTAATGACATAATGAACCAACCTTTATGGCAACGCTAGAATTGGTGCTTTAATTGTGTTTTATTTTTTTGTATGTAGTTGATTTTAGGAGATTAAAAAAGTCCCTACAGATGAAGAAAATCTGCCTTATTCATGTGGAGATGTCGCTAGTAGACCTCCTAAGAAACAAATCTTGAAATGCTCAAGGGAGAGGTGCAACATGTGCCTCCCCTGAGCATCTGTAGACTATGTTCTACACAGCTGCACAAAAGGAAAATAACTTGTTGTAATGTGGGAAATTTCATGGCTGGAGTTTAGATTTCTTGGGAAGATGAATCAGACATGAAAAGAAATTGTGTTGGATACAGTCATACTGACAATAAGCTACCTTTTTGAAGTGGAGTACAAAATGAATGAAATATGATGTTCATTGGCAAGCCGGTTGCTTCGAATGCTGACACACGATGCCAACCCAAACCAATTCCATTGCTTAAGAATTTACATATTTGACAGGCTCTGTGTGTCCGCTACTCGATTTGTTCTCCTCCGTATGTGGTGCTTTTAGAGAGGAGGAGTTTTGGTGACAGCCTGACGACGGGCCCAGGCCGAGGCACCAAGAGGTTCCTTCAGAACTACAACAGTCCCCTTCCCCAGAAACTGGCCAAAATCCCCCGGCACTCCACTGATGGTATTTTTGTAATCTTAGTCATTTTATTAAATCTACCATGTACGTCATGCCCAATGTGTTTGGACAATAATATTAATGTTAGTCAGAGGACTGTCATGTCTGGATGAATGTTGTTTCTAGCTAGTTTGCTCACTCCGTTTTTAGTGATTGGCTTTAATTCCACTATTAACAGTAATAATTTATTTTTCCTACATACCAGAGGTTAATATGCCAGCTGCTGTGCACTCCCACAGATATGGCCATACCCACTTTGTGCTTTGCAGGATCATTGTATATGAGAGGTATTCTGCTCCTGGCTCGTAAATTTCTAATTTTTAAAATGCCTTTGGATGGTATTTTTCTTTGTTCTTTTGTTTATGAGTAAAATAAGAATTAGAAACGGACTCAAACCAAAGGATTTCACTGATTAGATAACCTTTCCACTGATGTGTTATAATATTTATTTATTATAATCAGTGGCTCTCAACTGTAATGCTGCACCATGTTTTATATGAGACCTTTTATTCTGTTAATCAACTGCTCTGAGTTGTCCAGTAAAGCCTTATATAATCATATAAAAGGTGCTTGTAAAACAAAAGAGGCTCTTGGCTAAGGAGCAGGGGTATTAAATTCTGGGGCAGGAGGTTAATCATTTAATCATCTTTCAATTTCCTTAGATTTTAATTATGTTAATGGAATATTTGAAGAGATTTATGTTAAAGGGCAGTGTCCCCTTTTAAAAGGCCTTCCACTTTTACAGAAGGCCAGAACACACTCAAATCACTGCAGTTTTCTCAGAGGGTTACAGACATCTCTGTAAAATATATTTTTAACATTCAGTATTTTTTGGCTGGTGGTCTCTCTTGGTATTTGGGATTGTTTAAGTATCAGTGTGTTGATTTATTGTTCCCAGGCGAGTCCTTCATGGAGAACAGTGTTGCCGCATCAGAGCACTTAAAGAAGAGCCCTCTCTCTCCAAACTCTACGGGACTGCCGCCCGGACTGAGGTCTCCCTCCAAGCTGCTGCATCACAACAACTTTACAGGTAGGAAGAGACACTGATACAGTAGTTCAGTGTAGTGATATTATAATAAGTGGGCGATTTAACTAAAACTGCCCTATATTTTAAAAAAAATAAAGAAAAGTAAAAGAATGTGGCCATGTTGCTTCTGATAATGCACAGTGGTTTATCGTACTCTGACATTGGTCATCATCATCGTAAGTAATCATGGCGGCTTTCATTTTATCTCCGTGAGATAAACAGCAGAAATACAGCTTTACAAATCAGTCTACCAGGAATGTGCGCTTACACATATTTGATCGGCCAACATAGCACTTTGCCATATGGTGACGCTGCATATTTTTTTGCTGGAGCCTTCTGCATGGATACCCGAGCTGTGACACCGGAAGGCCGCATTCAAATGAATAAGGGACCTGCATTTTGTTCATGCAAGGCAGCTGTCTGCCTGAATGCGTCATAACACCTTAGAATCAGGAGAATCACTTTGAATGAACTGTAAGTAAATAGGCTTTTAACCAATACAGTTTTTAAGACTCATAATGATAGATTTTAGCACTTTTGTCACAATATGCTGTTTGCTAGAAATGTATATATTTGCAAGAGGAATAATGTTTACAGACTGTTGGAATTACTTACAGTGGGTAAATAGTGGGATATTGACCATAAACAAGTGGATGATCCTGTTTTACAATTTGTGTCCGCACAGACGGATGTGCTCACGCTTGTCAGGGTGTACGGTCTGTGTGGTTATAAATATAGCCCTCCACCGAGGCATTCTCAGACATGGGCAGATGAGGAAATGTAGGGAACGCCAACCCTCACAGCGGTGATGATGAAAGAAGTATAATTTGAGCTTTAGTTGTTTTGACAAAACAGATAAAGCAGGATTTACAACTCCATCATATCAGCACAGGACGCATAGAAGTTAGATTTATTAGATTAGCTCACATGCTAGAGCAGCTCTACCAGTTGTTACTTGGTTAATATGTAGTGTTTTTTGTGAATTATATTTTGGTGTTACAAACTCAAGAGTGTTAGTGCTTGGTCATTTAGTGAACCCTTGTGAAAAATTGAAGTAACATAACAATTAAGCAGATGAAAATGAATGAATCTGTGTGTGAACTTGTGCCTCCTCAGGCTCAGGCAGTTTCCGGGAGAGCCCGAGGCCCAGTGGTCAGGACCCCAACCTGTGGACAGTGGAGGATGTTATGCAGTATATCAGAGATATCGACCCAGTGCTGGCTCCACATGCTGACCTTTTCAGAAAACATGTATGTATTCACTCATAACGATGAAGATGCTTCACTGTGTTTTGCTTTAGAAAATATAGACCTAAACATTTTTCTCTGAAACTTCAAATACACTTTTTAGCTTATACTATACATAGGTTTTTGTTTCGTACCTTTGCTACTTTTACAAAATTGAACTTTTTGGACCGTGCCAAATAACATAAAATTTCTTTCACTCCTCCCTCCCTCTGCTACAGGAGATTGACGGCAAAGCACTCCTGTTGCTGCGCAGTGACATGATGATGAAATATATGGGCTTAAAGCTCGGTCCCGCCCTCAAACTCACCTTCCACATCGACAAGCTCAAACGGCCTTGAGGAGGTCAGACGACCAGCAGCAGCCTTCCAAAGGACTTAACTCCAGCTCCACCTCCCTGTTCTGGGATCAGTATATAATGCACTGCATATTGGACATATACTGACCATTTACATGTAGCAGCTTCCATCAGACCACCATATCTGGTATTACATACCCCTGTCCTGACCTCATCCAATGAGGAATGTCTATTTTGTGTAGCACAATCCAGCCCTAAGGCAGCATGGGATACGTAGGATCACCCACTTGTCTGACATCTGTTTTGCATTTCAGTATAACTTGAAGAGTCAAATGTGGCCATTTTAACTGTAAAAGGCTTTTTTTGGCCTGCTTTTATTATGTTACATTTATTCTGTACATTTCATATTTTGTACTTCATGAATATATGGTATTTTTGCCTTTTTCAACGGTTTGTGTTGGATATGCTAAAAGAAAGAAAACCCTAAAATAAGAAAAGAAATCACTACATTCATCCCAATAGTTGGGAATGCTTCTGATTAATGTCTCTGTTTGAGGCGCAATTTTGCAACTACAACAATATTATGGGGAGAAAAAAAAAACATGTTTTATGAAAGGAAAAAAAACTTTATTCTGAAAATACTGCCATGAGGAAATCTGTTTCTTTTGTCTTACTCTGGATGTTGTTTACAATGCCTTGTCCTGTCTTTGTTATTTGTACTTTTTTAATTTTTTATACTATATTATTAGAGTTCCTACATGGAGAGCCCTATCATACTTAACATTGTTCAATAAATATATAATAATTCAACAGTTGGTTTAGTTTTGCTCTGCTACGTCTGCCACGCCTTTTTAAACCACAATTTGTGACGACATCCTGTTTACACTCTCGTGTTTTGTTAACCTATTCTTTGAATTAGAAATATTTTCTCCCTTTAATTTGACAGACCTTTTTATATAGACTAATTATACTGTATACAACATATAAGATTTGACAAATCTGACATTTTGAAGCTCTTAGAGGTGTGTGTGTGTATGTATACATATATACATATTTTAACTGAGTTAAAATTAGGAAGTCCATTTAAAACTGTACATGTTTATACATTAATTACTTTGCTATTTATTCATATATTTTGTATATTTTTATTTTGAAGAACAATGTCATCTTCTTTGGGTTTTTCCACTTACAGAAGTTGACCAACAGAGGGCAGCACAGCCCTGTTTACCTTTAAGAAGACATGTCTCCTAGCTGTTTCTCCTTGGGACTCACGGACATGCACTGCCATAGGTGGCCATATCTCCATCTGGTAGACTCAGCATGATAATGTTGGTGATATTTTTATACCACGTAATGCTGATTTCTCACAGTTGTTATTTTGTTGCTTCATTGTCAGTATTTCTCCTGTGTTGTTGTTGTCTTATTTAATTTATTCTCCATTATTTAAAGACTCTCTCTTCAAGATTATCTGCATCTATTGTTCATGTTGTTTCTGGTAAATATGGCTGTCATTGTTTCTGTCAGTACATGAGTGGGCTATTAGGCTTGTGGGCGAAACATGACTTCTGTGTGTCTGCTGAAGCAACTCAGCCCAAGACAGAAAAATCTAACCACATCCTCCTAGTGAAAACAGGAAAACATAACACGTAGGGCTGAAAACAGTGACCAAACCCACTGATACTAACTGACATGGATGTGTGTGTGTGTGTGTGTGTGTGAGAGAACAAGCATATGACACATACACACAATCTGTGCTGTGTTTGTGTGTTATGCTCAGGCACATGTGACCCGCTCAGAGCTCATGGCTGAAGCCTGTGCTTGTTGATGTGTAATAGTAGCCAAAGTGTTGTGCATGAAACCAGTGCTATTTTTAGAAATAACAGCTCCTCGTGCCACATATTGTGTTTGTGAAGGTTGTGAGGTGAGTTTTAACACTGCAGTGTGATTTTTATCAGGTGCCGTTCTTATTCGCTGATAGGGCTACAGGCAGAGGTCTCTAAGTATTAAGCTGAATATCCAAAACATAAAAGCAGTATAGATTGTCGTTATTGTTATGACATATAGTAGAATGCTGTTAGGCACTTTGGGGAAATCCTACCCTCGATATTTACTAACAATGCTGTGCAGAGTTCCTGAGTCATCCACTGTGTTTGCCCCAACAGTCATATACCATGTAAAGCAATGAGACAGTTTCAGTGTGTATCAAAGGAAGTTTTGTGGCTTGCAGATCAGTCAAAACTGTGAGAAAAAAAACGACTTCACGGTCTGTGCCTCAGGTGTTATAGCATATAAAAATGCCAGTCTGCTGAACCAGCATGGCATGTTGCACTCTGCAGACACGTGTTGGCACAGCTAGAGAAAAACAGTTAGAAAAATAAGGTGCTCAGTCCACCGCCTTCTCTCCACCTGATCCCAGAATTCCCAGCATGCCTCTGGGCTGTCAGTTGAGGTGCTTACAGTGAGGGGTGAGGGTCCTGGTGTGCCTGCAAAGCCCTGAGGCCTCAGTTGAGAATGAATTGTACTTGAATTTCTTTGTCAGGTTGATCTTTGGATCATGTTTCCCAGATTGTTAAAAAGTCCTGGGCTTGTATGTATTGTTTCCTCCGGCCATGTATAAAATGCAAATGCCTCAAAAAGAGAGCGCACAGGATGAAACGTCAGTTATTCTGAATATTGTCAGACTGACTAACTGTCACTGTTTCAGGCTTGTTATTTTGTTTTTCAATGCAAACTCAGGGTCTGTTTTACTACATAATGAGGGAAAAAAGAAAATGGGATCACATCCCAGAGGAACCATGACATCTCTAAGAACTCGGCCCAAAGCATCAGTTTTTCCTCTTTCCTTAGAAATGATGTTTGTAAAACACGACACTGACAGCTGTGTCTACCTACAGATGTTTCTAAAATCAAATTTGATTTTACCACTTTCCGTAAATGATGCTGCTTCGCTTGTGACTTCTGATTGATTGATAATATCTACCAAGAACTGTGTCTTGACGTCTCTCACCCCAACACACTCACCCTGTCCTGGCCCTGTCTACAGATGGTGTGGGCCAGCTAATGTCAGGATTTTCCTTCAAGGAAAATTGGTCACATGGTAGCTTGGGTATTATTTATCAGTGCATGTAACAAAAAAAAGGCCAGAAATCACATGTAGATGGGCACAAATATGTGGATAAAAAAAATCACTCACTGGCAAATACAGTCAAAATGCATATGGTTTTCCTTGGCATAAACACACTGCTTTTGCAGTACATGTAGATTTCACCTGCAGGATAACACTTGCAAAGCCTGACAAGAACTACTCTCTTGTATTAATTCCACCCCCAGCCTATAGCCTGTTACTCTGTCTTTGGTAGCATGTGCTTGCCACTGTCACCAGATTAGCACGCAGGCTTAAAGCCCTGCTCACAAAGACACTGTGTACAGAACATAGCCTGCACTAATACTGTTTCCCTCTTTTCTAACCTATGAACCTGTAATTCTCCCGGGCTGAGCCGAACGATTTTCCTGCTCACATTAAATAAAACTGTGTTAAATTAAATTGCAACTACAGGAGGTGAGCACAATAAAATAAACTTCTCTACAACACATACAATCCAGTGAAGTGAAATTTATGATGTTCAATCTTTGTTGAGACTGTCAGATTCAACTCTAGGTTATATTATACAGTGGGGTGTAATAATAGGAACACCTCGGTTATTTAACACCTCGCTGGCATGATGTCAACAAAATTGTAACATTTTAAGACTTAAAAGTGTAATGTTATTTTCACAGCTCTTATTTAGATTGTATCACATTGTACAAGTGTTGCTGTTACTGTGCCAACTCCCTGTTAATGTTAATATTTCTTTATAATGTGCTTGACAGGCTTTGACACATCAGAGTGCCAAACAATAAAGTAGTTTGAAAGGCAATTTAAAATTATTTCTATGGCTGAATTGGTTTGAATTACATAATTAAAAAAACCCTTCAAACTGGTAATCCGTGTAGTTAAAAGGCTATCAAATAAAACACACGCTAAATAACATTTTAACAAGGGATGTTATCTAAAATCTCTACTTGGTATGTGCTGACAGCAGCAGGGTTTACGTTCTGCCACAATTGCAAAACTGCATCTCTGCTCAGTTTGGTTGAACTGTGTAAATCACACAGGCCTTAAATATTTACCACCTTTAGACATTGTTGGGACACCTCGATGTGTTTGAGCTGCCTCGACGGAGAAGTGTCAGCTGTGTGCAGGAAAATAAATTATTTACACCCCCTCCCCTTTACTTCAAAGAGCTGGCAAACCGCTCAACCCTCAGATTTGGGGAGGGGGGTCAGAGGAGGAGTTGCTAGTCACTAGGCAACGTCGGTGTCACCTGCCCCGACATGCCAGACTCAGCCACTTACCTCTGCATGCACAAGGTACATAGCTGAATTTAAAAGCCCCATCTGCAGGATTCACGTGGAAAACAAAACAATTACTGAGACACAGCTAAACTATGCGGCTCCAGGAAAGAAAGTGTGATGTGATTAGTGCCCCCCCCCCCCCCCCCTTGTTGCTTACAAGCTGAGTCGCTGAGCTTTTACTAAAGAGCCCAGGAGCAGAATCCAACAGTGCAACAACTGATGTTTTCCATTGGGGGCCTGTTGCATTGAAATGTCTGTGATGCGTTAGCTATTCTTTTTTTTCTTCTTTTTTTTTTATGAGGTGTGTGTGAGTGGGGGGGCACTTTAAGCAAGGGGAGGGAAGAGCAGTGTCCAATAAGAATACATGTCAAGTGGAGATACAAGGTGACTGTTCAACTAGAAAATCAGGAAGTTCGGCTTGAGCAACATGTCCACTGAATGAACCCTGCCCTGAGGGATCTGCTGTTTATTTACCCCCTGCCAGCACACACTCTTACACACAGCCACACACACAAAGTTAACACAAAACATGCCAAAATCCTCCAAACTCTCTTGTTAAAGCAGACAAGTTCAAACCTGCCCCCTCTTCACACAATATTCACACACAGATAGAGCCATGCCCCTTGCTGTCAACAGATAACTCATCCTCTCATCTGGGAAACTCGAGTCTGATTCTCACTTTCATTGCAAATTTCACTCTTTGCTTTACAGTCATTGACACCAAGGGGATTCTTGAAGTGTTTTTTTTTTTTTTTAATGTCAAAATTAGCTCTTCAATGAGATGGTAACACTCAGTTTAGTAATACCGTTTCAAAATGACACAATCTCCAGAACATCAGCTATATTTTCTTGCTGCTCTTTCACTACTGGGGTTTCCTCATTGAACCAAAGATGGATTCGCCATAGTCTACCAACACACTGTAGGTGTGGGTCTAAGGATCACAATGAACAGAGTTGAGACATAAATCCTTTATCTTCCCCTGGCTCCACACTGATATTGAGGTATCCCTGTCTGCCTGTTTGATCAGGTTGTGTGCTGATGCTGTGAGTGTGTGCAAGTGAAGACCTGGCCATGCGTGACAACAGCAAATGACCACCTATCTGTCACTGGCGCTAGTGAATGAGATTATCATGAGCTCAGGCTTGGCAACAGCTGGACCAGAGCCCAGGATGAGAAAACTAGACAGTACTCAATGCATAGACTTATAAACTTCATTCACAGATATGGGGCAGAGGAGAGGAATGTAATCTGGATTGCATTTAGCATACCTCGCATGATGTTTATTGCAGGTTTTCAATGGAATCATAAAAGCGTTGCGGGAAAACCCAGCTACGAAATCCCCGACGACGAGAACAAAAAAAACCCTCAAACTAATTTCTAATTGTAAGCTGGAGAAATCCTTACATTTTCTCTTCCCCCCTTCTTATCTTCTGTCTCTTTCACTCTGCCTGTCTGCCTCTCTATCACAATGTGGCTTTTGGTCTCTGACTTATATAGAGAAAACAACAAGCTGCCACAGGAAGACGCAGTCTTGTGTTGAGCAGTTGCTGTGGGTGGGCTGAAAACGAGAGAGTAAGAAAAACAGAAGTAACTGTAAACGTCTCTGAGTGTCCCACCCTGCTTAGCCTGCGTCTAGACTGGCCTCTGTGAGGCAGGCGGCAGTCATAACAAGGGATTGGGAGAGCAAACAGGGCCGTTTGGCAGAGTTAGCCATTCGTCTATGGAGTCACAATCAAGAAACAAAACCTCTGCATTTAATTGGGGCTAAACAAGGAGCTCACAGTGCAGCATACAATTATGAGATATATGAGGAGACAGAGTTCTGACAGTGTGCCAGCCTGCCCCATGTGCCACACACCAGAAGACCATCTCACCAGATTGGTACTGGGCAAGGGACCCACAACCGTTACTAAGCACCGTGCCAAGGCTGTTGGCCTACTTATGAGCCATTCTCTTGACAGTATCAAGCCAAGAAGATCCCCACACACACACACCCTTAAGCAAGTCTTTGTTACTTGAAACAAGCCCGTATTCAGGCCAACATATTTCAGTTTGGATCATCCATGATACCTTGTTTCAACTCAACTCATCGGCCTTTAACACAATTGGAAAAATAGGAAATATATAAAGCTGCTTTGAGATCAGAGTTGAATCAGAAATTGAGCAATCAGCAAACACTATTCCCGGTTTCAAACAACGTGCTCTCATTTGCCCCTCGTTACCCATGATGCTTGCTAAAGATGCCTTTGTTGACAATGTGAAAAGCTAAATGCGGTGGTGACATTCCCAACATGACCTCAATCAAGCATTTTCATAGCCCGCAGGCACAAAACAATCCAACCAACTCAGCCACTGCGGAGAATCTCTTTACCCTCATTTCATAATGAACGCAATTATACAAGGAAAATTGTTTTACTCTTCCAACTGGCTGTGGCGTTAAGCAGAGAGGGGTTGTTTTGAATTTGCATAAGTCATTTGTTCAAAGTTATTGTTCAAAGCCAATAGTCTGTTTTTTCTGACCGTCCGCTGGTTGACCTGGGAAACGGCAGCACTGTCTTTGAGTCATGGCTTACAAGCTTTAAGTCAGTTAAACCCCCATCAAGGTAGGCATTCTTTGGTCACCTCCCCCAACCACACACACACACACACACACACACACACACACACACACACACACACACACACACACACACACATTACTCTTTACACACAGCAAAGAAACAAATGTTTGGGGTGCTAGAGAGAAACCAGTGTTATTCAAATGCCACTTTTGTAAAACCACCGACCTTTGTGGGAATATTTTCTCCGCCTTTAATGTCAATGCATGGCAATTGTTTAGCTAATCACCACAGAATAAATGTTAAACGGTAAATCCCATTTGGATATCATTACCTGGCATGTCATATCAGATCTACTCTGATATAATACAGCTGCTCTTTTTCTAACCAGTGAGAAAAACATGTAATTATCACCATATGTCAATCATACCCCTGTTAGTGACACTGGTTTTTTTTGGCGATGAAAATGGTGAATTAAGGAAAAGATTGGCTACTGAAACCCAAGGAGATTTGACATAGAGGAGATATCCTTCTCAAAAGCATAAATATTGCATCTGTTTAAACATTTCCATCCCAGACTTAAAAGAAACTGTGGTTTCCCTTCACCCACAGGTTAACCTAAGCACTTAGCTAGCTCTCCACTGCCCGGGGGAAGAGCTGTGCAATGAATGGAAAAGCAGGCCACACTTCTATCCAGGCCATCTTTATTGATCCTCAAAACCCCTTTCACAAAGACCAACCCCCCCGAATCTTGACCACAAAAAGGGGACAATATAAACAACCAATAAATAAGAATCTGCGTGATTAAGGCGGTTCTACGTCTCCAATAGAACACAACAGTGTGGACACGTTGGAGTTATACAGCTTCATACAGTACAAGCAGGAGATTTTCGAGAACATCACATCTAAAAAGGCAGCACTTTAACAAAAGTGAACCATTTTTAAAATCTGGATGAGACTCCCATTCAAATGAGTTACCATTGTACTTCTGTCATGTCTGACTTTTGTGATAGAAAATTCAGGCTCTTTTTAGATGACCTTGTCATCTGAGCTTATTTTTAATACTAGGCCAAATAGAATGGGAAAAAAAAATCATGAGCAGTGAACTTGAATTTAATTTCCTCCCCATCCTACTCTCAGAACAAAAAATTATTAAAGCCACTTGGTTCCCAAAATGGAGAAGGTGGTTGTTCTTTATATCAGTTTTCTCAGATAGGAATAAATAAATACACCTTTTTACTGGTAAACTGTCATGGAGTCCAAGCTTCGAGGCTACACAGTGTCATAGCATTGTTCAGAGTGGCTTTTAAGAATTTCAGCTTTTCTTTGTTACATTCATGTCCAGGAAAATGGGAGAAGCAGAACTAGGCCTTAAAGCCAGCCACCCTCTGGCCACTAGCACGTGTGAGACTCAAGCACTGTGCGTTCACTGTGGATATCCAGAGTTCTCTTCTGTGCACCCTGTGCCGCAACTTGGTTTAGTTGTAAAGGGAGGTGCTCACAAAATAAAAAGTGAAGAGATGAGCACCCTTCAACCATCCTGGACAATTCTCACTCTTCTGTGTCCATTTGTGCCCCTTTGCAAATCAGGTCCTCTCAGCAACTAACGGTGCTGGGTTGCTGTTTGCTGACAAAGTCTGAGATGAAGTCAAACTCATTCTGGCCCAGGAAGAGTTCTGGCAGCTCCTGGACCCGATCCAAGCCCAGCTCCATGACCAGCGAGGTCAGGACCTCCTCGTCGATCATATCCGCATCCATGCCGTTCAGGGCCAGGGCTGGCCCAGCCATGTGCTGCATGTTAGCCAGCTGGGCCGGGTTCATGCGGTACTGGGCCGTGGGCCCCATGTGGTTCCCACCCATAGGCCCCAGTGGGTGTCCATGGTACTGGGTGTTGAGTTTCTGCAGCTGCATGCTGGCCATGAGCTGTTGGGATGTTAACCCTCCATTCATGAACTGTTGTTGCTGCTGCTGCTGCTGCTGCTGCTGTGGGTGCTGGGCTTGTTGCTGGTGTTGCTGGTGTTGCTGGTGTTGCTGTGGATGCATGTGATGCTGCTGCTGAGGGTGATGCTGTTGCTGCTGGGGCTGGCCATTATACATCATGTTACCAGAGGTCATCTGGTGGTGACCCATCTGGGCCCCATTCAGCTGTCCATTCATGGGTCCGCCCACCATGCCCTGCCGCTGCCTCATGGCAGTCTCCATGTTGGCCTGGGCACCACCGTAGTGCATCATCTGGCCATTGGGCAGCGCCCGCATGCCCTGCTGGTTGGCATGCTGCTGGTGACCTGCCTGCAGGCCGCCATTCATGCCCATCCTGTAACCGTGGAGACTGGCGCCCGCTGAGCTGTGATTCATGGGCATCATCAGATGGTCTGCCATGCCTCCTGTCTATGAGAAGAGAGGAGACACTGTTAGGACAATGCAAGGAGCAAACAAGATGTTTGGAACCAGTAACAACATTTCAGAGTATGGTGATCAGGGTTTATTCTGGCTTGACATGCACATAGTTAGCTGTCCATGTGAACCAGTATTAAACTGGTTTAAGATACACAATAGTGTTAATGTTGCCATGTGTGATGTACATTGCTGTTCTCCAAACCAATGTCATATCCTGTCTATTGATTCTTTTACAGTGACCACATCATTCACCTTCGTTGAAAATGAAACAAAGATGTATTTCCTTTTTTTTTTTTTTTTTTTTTAAATTCCTTCTAACGTGACAATTCCACCACAAGTTCACCCACCGAAAACGCTTCCGAGAAAAAAAATATCTGCAAGATTGTTTTGCCTATTGGCGAACACTGGAAGCCTTCCTGGTGTGTTTAGTCTTCCTAAAACCTCCCCTCTTTGTGCCAAGGTATGAACGCCCAGGTTGAAATTACAGGTTAACATACACTGTTTGGGTGCATTTTACAGCCGGATAATTCGTCCTGGACGGGATCGACAAAACACGGGAAAAATACGTGCATCGCGTAATACATCGCTTAAATCCCATCTATGTTGCATGTCAGCTGAGGCAGAAAAATCTGTTACATTTTACGCACGTAAGGTTGCAACAAAGAACACTGACATCATGCAACATCTCCCCAACAGCTGAATCACCACATTTCTAACAAGGCAGAAAATTCAACAAAAGCTTCGCGTTTCTCCGCTTACATTGTCTCGATGTGTTTAAATGTTTGTATTCAATAATTCCCCCCCGACGTTGTGGAGTGATATTATCCATTTTGTTCATCTCGAGTTTGAAACAGGGGAATGCAAACAATGGAGCGGCAGCAGCAGTAGCAGTCCCTGAGACCACCACACACCAAAACCCCCCAATTTCTCCAAAAAATAAAGCCGATAAAAATCACTTACCCGTATCCGCTCCGTTTTCACAAAGTTGCGCGACTTGCTTCAGCTCCGTCTTTTAAAAACAGTTATCCTCTGCAAGGTAAAGCTCCTTTGAATTACAGTATGTATTCCACAGGGTTACGCTTCATGCTCAAGCGGGGACGGTGTGCACAAAGACTGCCGCATCAGATCTTGAAACGACTGCCTATTTTCTGGGTCAACTCAGGGATTATGTACATCTAAAAAGCTCAGAGGAAGGCAGTCGGGGAGAGGTGGAGCCTCGGTCCTGCCTCTTCTTTGTTCCTATTGGCCCTACTTAATATAATTGTGCATGGGCGTAGAAAAAAAAGGGCTGTTGGAGAGCTGTGACACAGTAGCCAATTTAAATACCCTCCTCCCCACTGTTTCTTTTTGAAGGAATATTTGGACATCTTGTTTGTCTTCATAAGTGTCCGCTGCTGTTGTGTTTGAATTAGTGAAATACAAGTGCTGTCATTAAGTTTTATTCATTTAGATAGATAGATAGATAGATAGATAGATAGATAGATAGATAGATAGATAGATAGATAGATAGATAGATAGATAATTGTTTTTTTGTTTGTTTGTATTTTCTAATGCACGTGTGTAGAAGTCAGCATGCATGCTTATATCTGACAGTGAGTGTCAAAACTCCATAACACTGGAGTAGAAATTCTAGTTTTCAACTTGGCTGCACCTACTTATCTATTTGGCCTATGCGTGTGTGGTGTAGCAAGAGTGTTAGTCTGGTATGTGCATGCACACTTCATCTCCAGGATGACTGAGATCACTGTTGGTCCATGTGACCCACCAGTCTGCTGTGTGTTCGCCTCAGCCAGGCAGTGGAGGGAGGGCAGAGGAATGTAGCCTGTGTGCTATTCTAGGCCACACTGGCTGCAGCAGCAGTGTAACTACTGCTGTGCATGGATGCCCGTTTGCCTCGTTTACGTGTACGGACTATGGATGCAGGCGTGCGTTTAATGTTTCTGTGTGTGCGCGCGTGTGTGTGTGTCTTTCTGTGTGTGTTTGCACCTCCACTCTGCAGATGCACGTGTCTCTTGATTGCCCACTTCAGGACGAAGGCCTCTTGCCTGCAATTGCAAATGAATGGAACCACTTTGGGAGAACGAGCCAATCTATTGTTGGGGGAATTCGTCTATAAATGGGCAACCGCTGGCAGGCGTTTGTCATTGTTTGACATTGTCCGGTCACTTTAAGCTAGTGTTAATAAGCCACTCCCAGGTGTGGGTGCTTTCTGAGAAACTCACCCAGCCAGTCAGGCCAAACAAAAGACCGAATCAACATAAGTTTTGGTTGTACTGTGATGAACACTCAGACTTGGCAGAGCATATGTGCTGTGTAGGATTACTGTGACCATATGACAAACAAACATTTTAAAATGTATCAAAACAGTCTTTAGTTTTATCCCAGGGCCAAAAACTCCTAATAGTGTCATTTGCATTAAAGAGCTGAGGCAACATGCCCAAACCTTCTGGAGCTCACCAATCACATCACTGTGTCTGTTTAAAACCCAAGATATTTGCATGAAATTCCAATCAGCCATGATTGTGGCGGAAGATATGCGTTTTGTAATTATATATCCATTGTGTTGCCGTAATTAGGCGAAGGATACACTGCAGTCCTGTCCCTGAAATACCTTTTTGTATTTTTCTATATATTGTGTATGTTTAACAGACTTATCCACATTTCAGACTGTAGTTTATGGTTTAGGGGAGGAGTCTCTGCACACCATGCCTTAAGCCATGTATTGATTTCTACGCTTATGCGAGAGTGTGCATGTGTGTTTGCATTTCAAGGAGAGAGCGCAAAAGAGAGAGAGTTCATGCGGCTGTGTTTACAGGGACAATGGGCTGTAAGTGTTGCTTCCATTCCCAGCTTGGACACATCACAGTGCCATACTGTAAAACATGCAATAAAGATGCTGCTGTTGCATGATGAGTTGATTTCACACAGTTTTAACCAGTGAACAAAGTATTCGTTTAGCTTCACATATTTGTATTCTCATATTTTCAACAAATCAATATGAGCCTTTTCAACTTTTGATGAGCACAACAGGCCTCAACTCTCACAGCAGATAATATTCGCAGCCGGTAAGTTAGTTTCGACACCAGTCTGAGCACAGCTCCGCCCTACCTACTTGGGCTTGGTCATAACAGTTGACATACTCTGTTGGTGCATCATCTGCCTGCATTTTATTACCACTGTCTGCCTGGGGTGACTGCATTACTTCCAGCAATCTTCCAACTTCCTGCCTGTTAGCTCCAAGGCCCTTCATGTCAGACTTCAAGCCGACAGACAGTCTGTAGAGGCCAGTGTTCATTGCCCCTCACCAGTGTTGGGAAGTGTGTGGTTCTGCAAGTTTGTAGAGGAAAAGCTTCAAGAAACGTGACACCCACAACTAAAGAACAAGGAAATGGTGGAACAAGATGTTCCTTTTGGCAGCCAGTCAACAAGCTAACTCTGTTTTGTTGGTCCCTCGTGTACATACCAAACAGAGATAATGACAGAAGAGATCTATGTCAGCTGTGCATGTGCATTGTCCTGCTTGTGCACGAGATGAACAGTCTCTGAAAAGGTGTTGCTTCCGCCATGGGCCATATAACTGCATTGCTCATTACCGATTCCCTGTATCTTTGGTAAAGGTTAGCTAACAGCTAGCAATGGGATTGTTTTTTTTTTTTTTTATCCATTATATTTATTCTGTTTTGAATATAGCAAACTCATTCTCAGTAGGTACTGTGATTTTAATAGTTAAAACTTGTGATTATAAACAGTTCCACTCTGCATTTGTTATTTTTTTCTCCCACATCATTGTTCTAAGCTAGTCTTCTACTTTCCGATGAGTCCTGGGGGGTGAGAAAGTAGCAATGAATAAAGGATAGTTATTTGCTAGAAGAATTATGGTGTGTTTTAATGATAAAATTCTTCTAAATTGAAAAATTAGTATTAGAAATTTTGTATTTTTGTTTCAATTCTTCGAATATGAAGAGCCTGTTGTCATTGTATGCCGAAATTCAGTTGTTATAGGTACAAGATATTCTTAGTTTTCCTGGAAACTAGAAAATTATTCATTTATATGACATCCTATGGACCTATACTCAAAAAAGTTACATGAAAAAAAGATACACTAAGATCCACAAATACACAAAATCCTTTTGTATTTAACACAAAGTGCAAATATTTCTAGGAGATACATTACAACTAAGTTTGTGGTTTCATTACCAGAAACTTATTTGAAGTTTCCCTCATGATATAATTTGTTTACTTTGCTTACAGTATTAGCTCTTCCTGCAATGCTTTATACCAAACCCTGTGTGAGTTTTACTGCATTTACTCTGTGCAGTAATACCTCTTTCAATGATCTGCCGGCTGAGATGAATGACTTATCATGCGTTTAAAGAACTGGAAGATTAGATGGACAGACTGATGGGTAGCTACGCTTTGCACCACGCACTACAGTAATCATCAACCAGCAGATACTGAGGTAATCACTCCAGTCATCTTTAATCTCTGTCACAAACAACTAATAGCCACTGATCTAAGACCAGCTGACTCAATCCTACCTACCTGACTAATCCTCCCAGGACTGTCTCTGCCTGCCAGTAATGAGTGGCAATGTTCGCAGTGTATCAAGTCTTATAGCTGGTACAAACATGTGGGTTTATAGAGGTGTAGCCATATGACTGAGTACTCAGAAAATGCAGCCTTAAAATACACCGGTTTCACTTGTTTCATTGCTGGTATAGGGAACAATTTCTGATATACGGTCTGTTGGCTCATCTCAGGTAAAGCATATACTCACTGTATGTTTTAATACCTGGAAATTATTTGGGGCCCCAGCAGTTAATGGAAATAAAAAAAACATTAAACCATTAATTTCTGCTGCTTCTAATTGGTGATGTCTGAGTTGAATACTTTTCACTTGTTGCACTCACTTTTTGTAAACCAGACTATTATAACATGCTTAAAATAATGCTTGAATACAAATGCATAAAACACTTTTCAAAGCATCCCAGAAGTTTGCTCTCAAGACCATAATCCAAGACATGAATGAACTATATAACATTAAACCTATTAATGGCACACAGCATCAACATGACCTGACAGCCACCTTATTCAGTAGGACAAAGTATGTCCTAGTATGCACATTTCCCCTAAGATGTGAAACCAAAAGTCAGCTTGCCTCTCTCTCTCTCTCTTTGTGTGGGGGAGGGTTGTTATTGTTCTGGTAAATGAGAGAGTCTCTAGTCTCTATAAATACTCCCAAGGCTTCCTTCTCCATCTCAACCACCAATCAACAGTCACTGTTCAGCCAAGCAGCTGAGAGAGGGCAATAAGCCTGAGTCAAGGCTAACGGGGGAGGGAGTGGGGGAGGGTCTGACTCAAACATACCGTGGGGGAGAAGTGGGTGAGGGACTTTGCGAGGGAGGAAGGGGGGAGAAACCCAGTAACTGCCACTCACAGACCTGAGGCCACAAGCGGGGGTGACACTTGAGAGAAAGTAGTGATTTGGTTGGATGGGGGTAGTCAGAAGGTAACACATTAAAGGAGCTTTCCAACAACTTTCGTGATTGTTCCATGTAAAGTTAAGTGAACACTTTTTCGGCAGCCATGAAGAACTTCAGTCTGTGAGTGCTTGATGGTGCTTGATTGGCTTGTTTTGACACACTTCATACGCCTTGAAAAGTCACAATAGGACTGATCGCTACTTGACTTCTAACAAGATTTAGTCGAGACAATGTGAGAATGTAGCTGGTATGAATGGGCTCCTAGTTGGTCTGTAAGGGAAAAAATAGGTTAGTCCTGTTTGACTGGACAATATAATTAAAATCAATATCACAAGAGTGAATAAATATATGGCCGATGAATGTAAAATTATATAATACTCAAACCGATGCTTAATGCAATTAACTCGGTTCCACTGTTACATATTATGAAGCACAAAACTCTTCACACACATTAACCAAAATGTGCAATAATTATTATTTTTTATTTAATTACAGCTTGTTCAGATGTATTGATTTGGACAAATGAGCAGATACCTGTATAATAATAACATGGTAAAGTCATATACAAAATAGGATCCCACAGAGAGGCAATATTTGGCCATATTAAATTATTGCACAGCCCCGCAATAAAAGGGCGGGGGGTATGCTGTAATTGAACTGGTTTATACATGGGTGGACGACACGTTGGAAGGCAAAAGTGTTTATAGTTGTTCTGGACGACCACACTCAAAGACGGCACGAAAATCCTGTTGGCACAGAGAGAGGCGAGACACAGTCACCATTCCAGTGTAGGTTAACAGCGCAATGTTCCCTCTACTGCCTTAAGGGTCTCAGCATGCTTCAAAGAATACGCTTGTCAAATCGTCTGATATGTCGCATCTGAAACAGCGTTTGTGACAGCAGAATCATGGATGTGTGAGGGCTCCGTCTGACAATTTTCTGTAGTCTCCCCAAACAATCATGCCAACTTTATGCAGCGATTTTCCATGTCTGTGTGCAGAGGTGTCAAACTAAGGGCTGGATTATGCTAGAAAAGAACTAGTTTTTGTAAGGTGTGATGAAACAATGAAATACAATCTTGGAAGTTGAGTTTGAATGACAGATTAATTTAAAGGCTTATCAGGCACCAAAACAGTGCACAGTATTTTTTTATTTTTTTTATAGCTCAGATAGGGTTTTAAAACTGAAAGTCATCTCCACAATAACTATTGCATCTTTTGCCACAATGATTGCGAGGTAAACAAATGTGCCATTCAATGTGCCACCAGGAATGTGCTCTTTTTGCCAACTTAGTGCCTTTTTGACCAATGACATTGCTTTGCGTCAAGAGTTAAGCCTGGTTTGTTGACTGAACCTCCCCCTAAAGTCCTCTTCTCTCTTTCCTCACACAACTACATCCACAAACCCAAGCTCAACACTCCGTTTGCCACAGAGGACAGACTGTCCAAAATTATGCACCATTATCCCCATTTGTCTGATTTATCTTCCCATTTGCCAGCCCCTCCCCTCTCTGTGACAGCAGGCCTCTTTGCCCACAGCTGCGAGTGTGGCCATTCGGAACAGGTATAAACACTTTTGCCTTTAGATGTGGTCAGGTGGTAGGTCACATGACTTTGATAAAGCATACTGAGGCCTTGAGTGGTAGAAGGAAGAGAGTTATCATAATGTCTAAAAGAATGCAAAGTTCCTGTTAGCTAAGAAAGCCGAGTCCATGGAGGGACGTCTGAGGCACCAGATAACCACTGCAACAATTTCCCTGCTACAGCTGAGTATTACCATGATAGCAAAGACATGATAAGTAGTGTTAGTGCCTGCAGGTGTTCACTGTCTCCAGTGGTGACTTAATGTAAGCTATACAAACACGATTGGAGTTCTCCTTGGTTTCATGTATCCAGTCTTGGCTCATTACCAAGCAGTGTCAGTCATTTACAGTCAGCACCACAAGCCCACTGCCTGCATTTCCAGGCAACACCATTCTTCAGCATTTACTAGCCTGAGGGATCATTGTCGACACAAACACTAATCATGTCCCCTTCACTGCACTTCCTGTCTTACAGCCACCGATGACGTTTCGAGTTACCTCTAGGAACATGCACATACAGAGCAGGAGTGTGGGGGATGCACAGGCTAAATGGACAACAGGAGCTCGCCCAACCTGTCAAACAAGTAGCTTTTATGGAAGGAGGGAGTGGGAGAACACAGTGACGATGTGAAGAATGACCTATTAATCATTCATTATCTCCCAGCACTGTTAATGAGGTGACGACTCTTAAATAATTAGCAATGTGACTGAAGCATACGTATTTCCATAGTGGTAGCCTCAGGACATGGAGGGCATTGGGGACGAGTGGGGAGCAGAATATGGGATGCACCGGGCACAAAAAAGAACAGCCCCCACACCAGCTTAGCAAACAATAACTGTCCTGATAGGGGGCTCTGGGAGGCATGGGCAGAGAGATAGAGATGGACAGTAGAGAAGAGAGATAATGAAGCTATATGCAATCCTGGGACAAGAATGAGCCAAGGAGGAAATAACACATTGAAATAGTTATGTCTATATGTAGTGGGCGTTTAAGTTGTTCACCCAGCAGCCTTCATTAGCCGTCTGTCTCGTTTCAAGAGGGGCAGGCCAGGGCCTTCAGGCTTTTCTAACACACAAATCAACGGGGAACTGCGGCCGACTAGCACCCCAGCCTGCCATGGGTCTATTCATCTTGCACAAAATACACAAAAGAGCAGACCATGAGCCACATTCTTGACATCCAACCTCATCACCCCCACT
>NW_019523997.1:353798-367759 GCF_002814215.2 Seriola lalandi dorsalis | reverse complement strand
GACTAGCGCCCCTCCCCCAGTGCCTCACACCAGCCAGGGCAGACAGGAGCTGCTATGCTACACTACCTAACTGGCTGCCTGACTGGCTGGCTGGTTGGAGTTGTTTGGTTGGTGGAGGAAGGGATGCATGGAGGAGAAGGGAGGGTGTGGGAAAGAGGGGGCAGGGATGTTTTCTCTTCAGTCAGCTAATTGACTCACAGATGTCAGGAGGAGTTGTGTTTGTGGCAGGGCTGAAGTGCCCTGTGACACTCTTCCCTACAAACATAACACCCTCTGCACACGCATGCAGCCAAGGATTGTGCACTTGCCCGCACACATGCATGCGCATGTACCTGTGGCCTTAATGCCCGCGTCTGCCACTCTCAGAAGGGATTCAGAGTTGGCTTTGTTCACTACTCTAAAATAAATCTCGAGGCGGAAATATGACAGTGATCTGTACGGCAGATCTGACTGTAGCTCATTTTCACAAAAACACCAGGAACTAACAGCCTTTTGTGGACAATAATGATCTGGATTGTTCTGGGCATAATTTCATTTTTCTGTTCACCATCTGGGGAGCCTCTCTGGCTGTCAAGCAAAAGCAGGTCTCATCTACTGATACATTGGTGCAATAACACTTGAGGCAGTTCAAACGCTGTACAACCTATGAAATGACCTATTTTCAAGCCACGGTCTCATGTCACGCCATGTTTGCACAGTGCAGTTTCATCTGCTACATGTACGCACTGCACAATTCAAATGTCTTTTCAGAACACCCAAGCCACTGACAGCTGTGTGTGTGTGTGTGTGTGTGCGTGTGTGCATGTGTGTGTGCGTGCATGTGTGCGTCTGTCATCATGTTCACGTGTTTGTGTGTCCCAAGTAGACTGCTAAACAGCTGAGTCCAAATTGAAAGTCAGTGCTGTCACTCCCTATATTTACCAAATGACTCACTCACAGCAGAAATCTGTTTGGACACACAGTTAGTATTCAAGCAGTTGGTTACAACGTCTTTGACAGCAGCAAAATAATTAGGAGGGAAAGTGTGGGTGACTGAGGAAAATATTGCAGAATTACAGTGGTGGTCTGCTCATACACTAAAATACAGGGTAGGACAGGCTACCTTTGGTCTCTGGGGTGGTGATAAAAGTACAACTAAGTTCTAAAAGGTTGTATCTTTTAGAGTGTATTCGATAGCAGCTGAAGGATCTGTACATTTTCAGAAGTATTCTTCCCCCAGAGGGACATTCAGGAAAGCAATCATGCTGTACTACCAAGAAAACACAAATCATGCATTATTGACATCCCCCAAAAGGTCTGTGCCTGGCCGAAGTTCCCCCTATGGTCTTTGTCCATTGGTCTTCCCATCATGAGGTCCGTTAATGGTTAGTGGTTTTTCCCTTGGCATATACTTGGTGCGGATCTCTTGATGTATCGAGTATTTAAAGTTTTCCAGTATTTGGTGTTGTGCACCTTTCAGGCCACAACGTTGTGGCCTGCAGGACACAATAACATGATCTGCCGGTACTGAATACAAGTAAAACAATATTATCCTCTCAAAATATGGAGCTGCAGGCTACATGTAGCTGATAACTTCTTGAACTCAAGAAGTGTTTATTGTACAGTGTGTTTTTACAGTAAATAAATAAATCTTTACCAACTCGTATCAGTAGCAGAAATTAAAAAAAAACCTGGAGACGATAAAAGTGTTTAAATTAAAATGCAAAACAATCATTAATACTCACAGGCACTAAAGGTTGTGTAACTTAACTGAACTGCAGCAGCGAATCCTTCGCAGACAGCAGGAATCAGGAGTAATATCCACAGGCTAACAGGCTAACAAGCACTGAGTCTACTTTCTGGCTGTGGTACATGAATGAATGCGGTGAGCCCTGAAGCTCCCAGTCTCTTTGGCATTCTTTGGCATACAGGCTGCAGTTTGGCATGTATGGGAGGTGTCAAGCACAGTGTTTGGTAGCATATAAAAGGCGAGTAGGCAGGAGAACGTAAAAGCTTTTGTCGGTGTTAGAGTGCGAGCACACGGCTATTTCCTGGAGGCAGTATGTACCTGTGTGAGCTCAATTCATGTCAAACTCAGTAGAAAAGATTAGTTTGTTCACATTGGGCCAGTGCTAATGGTAGAGCCATATCCCACTCCTACACAGGTGCTGAAAGCTTGATGTCCCCACCAGGAAACAGCTAGTTCTCCTTCCTGACCGGGGAGCCTTTCTGTGTTACACCACCATCCCAGCTAAATGTCCTGGTGAGCACGTGTCCTAGCAGGTTAACACATATGGTGTATATACACATGCACAGGCTTCAGCACACGCACACATAAACACACAGGCCAATCCGCTGCCCACTAGAGCTGCCTATAGTCAGCCTGTCCTCTTCCTGTTTTTCCACTCACCCACACTGTTGTCACTCTGGCCAGGAAGCTGTGGGAGAGATACGCATGACAAAGTCTTTCTTTATTAAATTGGCAAAGAGTGTCTGTAGTGCTTTTGGAGTCCCTGTATGTGTGTGTGTGTGTGTGTGTGAGTGTGTCTGTTTGAGAGAGGGAGAGGAGGAAAGAGAGAGAGAACGAGCACTCGAGAGGTGGGGGTGGGGACCTAAGCCAAGGGCTAGAGGCTTATCCAAGATCCACTCTAGGCTCATCCCTGGATATTGCTGTTTGAAACCATGAATCAAAAACAGAGGATACAGAATAAAAACCAAAAGGCGGCTGTCACATATCCTTAACAACATCCATGCATTGCAAGAAACTGTCAAATAACATTTTCAAATATTGATTAAAAATACCCGAACTGTCTAAACTTTTTGCAAATATGATTTCTTTTCCAGTGAATGTACTTTAGTAAACAGTGCAGTTATATTTAAACTATTACACATACTACAGACACTGGCAGTCAGAAGCAGAGAGTGGCAAAACAGTAAAATGTGAACAGTTCATTTCAGTAGAACTGCTGTGATCCGTGGATTTATGGAGTAAGTTGGTGCTGAACTTTTGCATAAAATTTGCATAATTGATAAATTGTAAGCCGTCTTGACAATGCTGACCTTAGTGAACAGGGACGAAAATGGAGGAAGCTATCATATTAGCTATAGGTTATGTAACCCTGCTCTGTCTAGAGTATAAGCTGCTCCAGAAAAGAGTTGACATTCAGTTGTGAGTTGACAAACACATTTCTGTGAATGAACCATTTGCTATATCCAGCCCCCGAATGTCCAGCCATAGCTTAGCAACCATAGGCACAGCAGACCTGTCCAGCTATCATTGCCCCACATGCCCAAACAGTTTGCACAGGGCTTTCATAAGAGTGATACTCCATATCTAAAAAGGCTGGAGGGTTGATTCTTTTTTACCACCTTAATAACCAACAGATTATCATTATTAATATGTGAGATTAAGTTTTGCTGGGTCTAGAGAAACAGTCAGTTTGTCAAAATGTGTTGACACATTGTCCAACACTTCTATTCACTATGTCATCAAGCTTCTAGCGCCACATGGATGTGAATGGATTTATGTGCCACTTTCTAATCTGACTGGCACTAAAGCTACAAGTATTTGTTACTCTTAAAACAGTATAACTGTTTATTATGGCTGAAAAATAGTTTTCTGCCCAAACTGTGCAGTTAGATCTGACTTTTAAAGTACGGCATAGTACTGCTGGCCACACCAAATCCCACATTTTGCATTTTGGGCGTGAGATTTTGAGCCACAGTGACATCTTGATTTTTACTTGAGTTCAGCCACTCACTCAAATATTTGTTGCCTTTATGCAGTTTTATCTCTGTGTGACTTATTTTACAACTCTGGCTGTTTGAGTATAATGGATAAAACTGATGCAAGTCCTTCATTTGTATAAAACAGTAGGCCTACATGCTTATTTCAGTTTCTGCTGGCAGAAAACAGCTGTGTACGGTCTCTACGTCCATGTGCAGGAGATAACGACAGGGAGGACAGAGGACAAGATAAGACATTGTGCTCTGCGGTCAGGGAGTACGCCCTCCCATCCCTCCTCCATTCTCCCTCTTCTCCTCTGTCCTTCTTATCTGCTGCCTCTGTCTTGACCTACACCCTGCTGCACGGTGTTTAGTCAGGGGAGAAAATAGCATGGGACTGGAATGAGTACAAGTGAGCACTGTTAAAAACATTCTTCAGAGCACTCCTCTCATAGAGAGATAAAGCCCATAATGCTTTCATTTTTCATTTGCTCAAAAAGAGTAATCAAACTGTTGCATAATGAACAGCTTTTAGGTTTGTGTGCCCTGCATTGGGTAGTCATAGAGTAACTGTTTGAGCTGCACACTGAAGCTTTTTTATTGAAGACATATACCTAAAACATATGGAAAGACATTTTGTGGACGCGTTCATTGAAAAACCCTCAAAGTACAATGTGCATTGTTAGCAAAGGGGGGCCATTAATCTCTGATTATGGCAGTGTTGCGGCAGCAATACACTCCTAAATAAATTTTAACTGGCATGTTTGCACAGGAAGAATGGCTGGTTTATGACCAAAATAACATCTCACTGCACATGTTTGGTGGCTGGGCTCATTTTTTATTACAGCATTTTTTACACTGCCCCGTGCAATACGCTGCTCAGCACTTTAGCATTTTCATTCTAAGTGATCTAGTCCTATAGCCGAGTGCTAATTGATTGTAGGCACCTGATTAAATTGTTTAGCCACTGCTTTTAAATGAGACTGAATGTGCCAACCCAATGATGAAGGCTGAGTGGCTGAAAACATTTTGCAGTCTTTAGAAAATATACAGAGATTATAATTTGTATATTCCCAGTATAACATCACCTGCTGTTTATTTTGTACTCGCATTCTTCTGTTCTTCTGTCCTCTTTTACAAAATCAATCACAAGACAGTAAACTTGCTTTACTTCAGAAGCAACTGAACTGTGCAGACAGGGACAACAAAACACCCACTGTCTCTCCTGTTATGTCACTGTAAAAACACGATCTCCACTCTTTGTGGAATGTTATTAAGTGAATTGGCCTGAAGCTCAGTGACTTTTTGTCCAAGTGTTGTTTTCTAGTATAAAGTATTGTCAACTTTAGTGCAAGTGTGCTAACCACTGATTATTATTATCAACCGTTGACAGACCATTGAGGAGGGATCCTCTTTTATAATGATACGGATTAGCAAAACAAATAAATAAAATGAGTACATGTTAGTGACACAAACATGTACTGTGTGTCAGGCCTGTTTAAATATGGCATGATACAGACTTACAGAACCAAATTAAGAATAAGCATAATTTTCCAACAACAAACTTAAACTCGTATGTATAAATTTCACATTATCCATTAGCAGTGCTTCTGCTGTATTTGCTGTATTGTATTGTAAGTGGAGGTGTTCAAAGATCAAAACAGGCTGTGAGTCAACATAAGCTGAAACAGTGCTCAGGTTGTTGAATAAAAATGAACCATATAGTCAAATTCACTTTTGCTGATGTGGAAACATGACAGGGCCTTTAATGAATTACAAGGTTTTGTATAATTCTATGGTTGTGTGTGAAGTTGTGTGTAAACATCCCCTTGAATAACTAATAACAACAACAACAACAACAACAACAACTGTTTTTACATGAAAAAAACTGTACTTGATTGTAAAAAAAGGAGAAACTAGAATGGAACATGTTGAGCACATACCAAGGCCAAACAATCTTACATGTTTTTTATTCTCAAGTATAGATTTATTTATTCATTGTTTTTAGTTCAAAAGGCTGTATGAATTGTCTCATTGCTATTTTGCAACAGCTATTGCTATTATGTAATTTTATTGGTTAAATACTGATGTAAGCATTTCTAAATGCTGCTGGTGCCATATGCACTGTTAGTTGCTATTAATACATAGTACAACTGTGCGTAATGCAGATTCAGAATTTTCATTCACTAGATCTGGGTTATTATCTAGATCTATGCATAATTGTACACATTCATTGATGTCGACATCATAAATATGCCTGATTTTTTTTTACATCAAGATACATTATTTCCTGAGAAATTGATGAAAATGTTGAAAAATCTTGCAGTGTTAAGGAAAGTGATTACTGGATCCATGCCAAAATGTAATGGGTTCTTCCCTGGCCCATGTTCCATCACTCCACCAAGTGTGGTGCAAATCAGTTCAGTACTTTTTGCGTAATCCTGCTAACAAATAGACAGACACGGGGGAAAATATAACCTCCTCGGCAGACGTAATTAAATAATTCAGCAGCAGAAGTCAGCATCATATTGATAATTGAATTTTGCTTTTTATATTTTTATATTTCATAGCAGCCCCCTGCTGATTTGTTTGTCAATGGTAGACGATCAGGAGATCATGTGAAAAAGTGGTGTTAATAAATGCTGTTTATAGTTCTTCACTGTCATTTGAGAAAGTTTCAGTTTCTGACAGTGAAGTGCTCAGAAATCATAATTTCTATTAATAAGCAGCTACACTATTTTGAATTCCTGCAGTATATACAGAATGGTCAAAATCTAGTCTTATTTTTGCACTTTAACAAAGCCCTACATTAGAGATTCAGTGCATGTCTGGGTTGAACAGTGGAAAAAAACTCAAATTCTTGGCACTTCTCCATGTGGTTTGGCCAAGTCCTCTATCAGACATTATTAGCCGTGTTAGCTTTGGGAAACTAATGAGAATACATGCTCATTCATTGTGCTTATGACTCCTAGCTAGTTGGAGTGCCTCAACTGATCCGGAAGAATGGATCTCTGCTCACATTAAGGTGTCACTATGCTTGAAACAAACAATTTTTTAACTTTGCATTGTCTGAGTTAAAGGCAAACTGTGTTTATGCCCGTGCTGAACGGCCACACTCACTCCTGCCTCACACTGATCTCTCTGCTTGAGCCCTCTCTTTTGCATGTCTCAGTAGTCTTGATGCAATGAACCATACGAAATGAAGACGAGGGCGCGCACTTTTGGACAGTCTCTCCTCACGCAGGCATTTATAGTGTTGCTTAATTGTGCACAGGAAAAGTGACAGAAGTAGATTTATGAAGAATGAAAACAGAGACCTTGAGAGACCTGGTAATCCAAGACGACCTTGGTAATCGGTTTTACGACGTGTAACTGCTATGGTTAAGGTTTGTTTAAAACAACTTGGTTGGATTTAGGGAAAGACTATAGTTTGTTTTTAAAATAAGTACTTTCTGAAGGTTAGGGAAACATTGTGGTTTGGGTTCAAATTGCTGCTTCATTAAGGCTAAGGGACCTTTCTTTTGTTGTCATAGTTACACACTTGATTAAGGTTAGGGGACAATCATGGTCATGGTTTGAAGATACCTTGACCTTCTCTGTACACAGATGTATGTTGCTCTTATGTCCTCCTTTGCTTACAGACAACGCTAACTATAACAAAGGAAACCAAAAAGAGTTTTTGATTGTTAAAAAAAAAACCCTCTCTTCTCAAACATGCCAGCAGTGAATGTTTGATAAAGAGGAGCATTAGGATTTTATTTGATTCTTCATCCTAAATCTAATTCTTAGGGATGGGATGAGTTATTATAGAGAAATAACTGAAAGCAAATGTTTACTAAATCAGAACGAGCGGCAATCAGTCACTGGCTAGCAAAGACTTTCCACTTGACAACTTTCTGGTTATGGTTTTTGTTCCAGCTGGCTCTGCGAAAAATTTCAGCACAAGATGAAATGACTTCACACCTCCCAGTGCATTTTGGGAGGTGTGAAGTTTATTCAAAAATGGTGACACAAGGTCAGTTTGCCATTTCTGCCAGGGGGGAAGAATACAAGTAGAAGCCATTCCCAAGTCAGCTTTAGCAACTCCATTTCCTTGTGAAAAAAAACTGTGATCAACCTATTGTGATGTGCCATTTTGCCATGAGGAACTGAAACACCTACACAAACCAAACAGCACTGTTGATGTGTTACAGCGTTTCAAACACTTTTAAAAGGTTATACAGTTTAGAGATGTGAAAAAAAAAACACTGCTACAGTGCTGCTGCTCTCTTTTAATGTTTTATAAACATGCTGCCATGGCAAAATCATTACACACACACACACACACATGATAGAAGTGGAAAATCAACAATAGGTTTGGTGATCCAAGGTGGACAAAGACATCCTTATTTGACTATGACAGCATGTCAAACATAAGGCCAGAGCATAGCTCATTTCCATCCCTTTCCAAAGGGACAATGATGGCATTATCACTGAAATGGGATGAGGTGCCACAAGCTGCCTCCTGTGGAGATTTCCTGGCAATGTGGTGAACAGGACACACACTTCCTCACACAGACACACACATGCACAAATACCATTGCCTATTTGATGGGCTTTGATGGACTTATGTTCCCTTTCAGCCAGACTGATAAACATGCCTCCTCTGCCGCCAGTTATCAAGGCGCGAGCACATGACTGTTTGACTTGTGATGCATATGAGTCATGAACATCATAGGATGACAAAGGCAACAAGTCATACTTGTCTATATTTAAAGACTACCCATAAGTTATTCTCTTGTTCAGACATCAAGCTTTATGTGACTGATAAAGTGACAGTTTCTGTACTCAATAGAGGATGGCAGGAACGCAGCATTTGACAGAAAACAAAATGAGGTCTGTAACTGCAAAACACTTTTCCTTTATCTAGTCACGACAATTTTACTATGACAAACAGGAGTGCCTTTCACAGTAAGTTTTTCTCTGCCAGACAATTTCATTTCCAAAACAGGCAGATGATTCAGTTTCTATATCTATTTGCAGCAATGAAGCAGGAGAAGAGCTACAGTTTAGAGCAGCTTCCTTGGTTCAATTGAGTTCAATACAGCAGCAAAACAACTCTTCGCAGCATAGCAGAGGAGTCTTTGTCAGTGTCTCCTTCTGACTCACTTCTTTGTTCCCTGTCATAATACAGCCATACCTGGAGCCATCAACGCTTTTCAAAATCCCCGCGGCATGTATGGGAAGCTGTGTGAAATCAATAAACTTAAAGTGCTAAATTGTTTGTTAGCCATTGATCGTGTGGAATCTACATCTCTGTAATTCAATCCACCTAATAACATCCAATTATTGTTTCCCCCTGCTTCAAATCCCAGAGTTTGAGTCCCTCTAGCCTTGATTTGATTCCAAAGAGACAAATCTATATATTGATGCCTCTTGTTTTCCTTAGCTGACCTTTACTGGTGCGAGGTTGAATACATAACTCCCTGTGAATTTGTATGAGTCTTTCGATGGCAAGACACCTACATGTGAACCACCATTGCTGACCATCAAAGTCATGTTTCTGGCTGTTGACAGTTATAACTGTCCACAGATTTATAGTCAAGTCGAACCAGTGTGCCGCACGACTGAATACGCTTCATTCTGCCTGGCATAACCTGACCTTTAGATACTGTTAATGCATTTATACATGATAAAACTACTGGTCCATGACTGTTAAAAGGCAGCTGGTCATTGAGGACAGATTTGAGAGCTGTTGTTCACTTCAACTAGGAGAGACTAATTGAGAAAGGCTCAGACAGTTATTAATGAAATTTATGACTTATACACTGCACAATAAAAGCCGGGGTTATATCACCCCCTTTCATGGGATGACAAGTGACAGCAGCCCAGAGAGGAAAATCAGACAGCAACAACTTGGTTCACAAAGGTCCTGACAAAATATGACTGAGGTAGGGGAAAAAACTAAAACGATAAAGCAAGCATTATGAAAACTTTTCTCCCTGACTAAACCCTCAGACAACTTTCCCCCCACCTAATGTTTCCAAGTGGTATTACTGTTGGCGCCACAGTCGCAAACATGGCTGCCGCTATCAGCCTGGCTAAAGTTCAAAGCCAGAAACAACTGTAACAATCCCAATTTGAAATAGAAACCCAGATCTCAATGATGTGATAAAGGGTAAAACATATGGTTGTATTAATAAGTGCCAACAATGTCAGTTTTGAGCCCTCTGTAGTCCCGGGACAAATTCCAGTGGGCCGCTGCATTGGTGGGGTGGTGGACTGTCTGTGGTTCACTCTCGGTTTACCTCAGTCGCTCTTTGCCTTCTTTGCCTCCCCCCAACAACAAGGCTGTTTTTCTTTTGGCGGGTAGACTCTCAAAAGTTGGTGTTGCAGCGTTCGCCATTTGTGCTACCTGAGGAAAGTTATTGACAGCTGCAAGAGAAAACAAAAGTGCTATCCTCTTCCTTTTTCGAATCGCACGATGGCAGACACACTTCCTTTTTGCGTAAAAGGAGCCTTCATTTTCCAGAAAGATTTGATTCCGTACCTGATGATGGACAGAATTGCATTGTGAAAGTGAGGCTTCTAGAGAACCAATCTAAACTCTACAGCCATTACATTGTGCAATCGACATTTACATCATGATAAGTTTACACAAAAATGAACGTGTCTATTGCCGCTTTAATTTCAATGTTACGGGTTTATCCACTTTCTGTTGTATGGATGAAACTACTCCCCTCCCTTGGAAAGACGACCACACAGTGTGATGCAACAACTTAACATGGGAAGAAACAAATGAAGCCAATGAGTAATCTGAGGTATCTTTGTACTTGACAACAAGTATTACAGACAGAGGTGCAATCCTCTTTGCAACACTGTTTGGATCCCAACAAAGTGAAGCAAATGTGTCCCCTGTGAGCTGGTGAGATGGTGATTGCCTTATCAATATTTGAGGGGCAAGGTGAGTAATTTATGGGTTCACTGACACAATGACTGTGTAGCTGAGGGGGGGCCTTGCCGCTGTAGTCTCTCCAGACTTCTGGCGTTTCAAGTGGGAATGCTCGTAAATAATGTTAGTGCAGTATGCTTATGTGTTCTTGGGGGAGGGTCGGGAGGCTTGAGGCATTGATCAGCACTTGTGTGCATATTGCGAGACTTTGCATTATATATATGCACGTATGTGTGTGATTGTGCACACATGGTATATTGTATTACAGGCCCTCGCATCCAATCTTCTTCCGTTCTCCTCTGCTATCCAATGAGACCCCCACGCTGTTTCTCCACCAGGCTTATCTTGCCTGGCCGTTCATTCTTGTGAGAAGCAGCGTTTGGCAGAAAGAGACATCTGCTCAGTGAGAGAATGCCCTAATTATTCATGACCATTTAACCATTCAGGATTTGGTCTGCGCGGCATATGTGGTGTTTCTCATAAGTGCGCGTCAGCCACACTTGTTAATGGCAGTTTCATTACTGTTGTTTTGTATTCCGTACCTCCAAATTATCACAACACAGCATGCAATAATTCTGTTCTGTCGACCAGTTGTTGGTTTTTATAATTCAAGACAAAATGTATTTGTGTTTGTTGAAAGGAGAAAAACACAACACACAAATTGGGAGGGTTTGTTTTCCTTCCTCTTTTTTTTTTCTTTGGTGTGTTTTTCTTGTAGTTTGCTGCAGTTTGGATGTTTGTTCTCAAGCCTGTGTGAGATTGCACTGATACCACTATTGTTAGGCACTGTTTTTTCTCAGGTGTGTTCAGACCTTTCAAGAGGGGATTTCAGACCCACACAAACACAAACAAAGGCCCAAACTTCTCTCAACATTCATGCATTTTTTTTCATCTGACTTGACTTCTCATGCTCTCTCTGTCTGCCTTTCTCCTCTCCCTCCCCTCTCCCTTCATCTGTTTGTCCCTATCACAACAAAACCTTGTCACCACGGTAGCTGTGGCCACGTAAATCAGCTCGGCCAGCATCATCTGTTCCCAGCTGTTTACCTCCAGCCAAACAAAGGAGTCTGCCTTTTTGTTGTCGCTGGGGTGGAGTGCTGCGTCGGCTGAGGGCTGTTATTCAACAGCGCACGCTGCTATCAGCCCCCCTCTCTGAAAAGGCCAATTCAACACAGGGAATCAATGGAATAGGAGAGGAGACAAGGAGGGAAGATGTCAATGTGGGGGTTGTTGGACACTTAGAAACTATAAGCAATCCTTCTTTCCCAAAGGAGCCAAGACAGACGGGGCACAAAGGAGGCACATCACAAGCAAACGTGAAAAGCAAATAAATAGTTGCGCATCCCCTCTCTTCTCAGCTCAGGTGTATGCAGGAGCTGTTCTCCGGGGAGGGGGGAGTGCAGTTTGTGTCTCCAGAGGAGGCTTAGCAAGCGTCGGTAGGAGCTGCAAGGTCTCGTTTGCATCTGCAAATGAGACAGAACCCGGCTGGCCTGTGTCACCTTGGCAACAGGCCATCAGCACCTCCCTCTCTGCTATATTAGCAGCCATGGTTGTCTGTCTGCTTGTCAGTCTGCACCCTGCCTCCCTCTATCCCTCCGCTGCGGGTCTCATCACCAGAACAGCAGCAGGAGCAGTATCCGTCTACCTGACTAGACCCATAGGATTAAGCATCTCCCTAAATCTTTCATTGAGACCGTCAAATATAGACAAAAACAGCATTATAAAAGATGAATGCCCTAGGCTTTTGTGGGTGTCCCAGTGTATCCGATTCAAAGCGAAGAATTGGCAGCAGTAACATGCTGTGGTCATGAAATTTACATGGTGTGTCTGTGCCAAGTGATGAGAGGCAGGCAGCCTGGTTTCTTTAGGTTTTTTTGCATAATGTGTGGTGCTGATCAATTAAGTCCCAGCCAACAAGTTGCATACAGATACCAGGCAGGTCTTTGGCACTTCAACTGGCACTGATAGAGGAAATAGACAGAGCTTAGTTAACTTGTCTTTTCAATTATCTTGACCATCGATCCTCAGACGGTTCGTGAATGTTGGGCGGCTCAAAAAATGAGCTGCTGCTTCAGTGTCATGTGTCAGACAGATCAGTGACAAAATGTTGCACATTATGTTTCTCTCTTCCTCTTCAGAGAACTATTCTTAAAACAAACAGGAACGTTGAATGCTTTCTACTGCAAAATGCTTTGGGGCATGGAGTTTTGTTTTGTCTGTCACCTTTTCCTCTTCAGTCTTTATTGGCTTTTCTATTGTTATCTATTAAATGAAAAAAAATGTTTCTTTCTCTCTCTCTCGCTCTCTCGCTCTCTCGCTCTCTCTCTCTCTCTCTCTCTCTCTCTCTCTCTCTCTCTCTCTCTCCTCATTGTTGCTTTCCTACTAAGCTCTTGCCTCCCTTCCCCCTCTTACATGCCACACGCTTCCTGTTTACTCTTGATACAACTAGAAGAGGGAAGGAGACAAGACTCTTTGGCCTCTCAAATTCCCTCAAGATATGTGCCACAAGTAACCAGCATCATACAAATCCTGTCAAGTCACCTCTTATCAATTTCATTTCAGTCTAAGCGTAATACTTGAATGCTGGTGCGCTAGAGTCATTTCACCAATTAAACTGTTATAATTCAGTAGATGTCGAGATTTGAGACAAACTAGGTGAGCTGGCAGTATTGCACACAGTGTCAGACAGTGCCAGCCCTCCCATTCCAATGATGCAAATATGGTTTCAGTGGATGGGATCCGTACAGTTCATGCTGAAAGCAATTAAACTCAACTGATGCAACTCTGCTTGACTGGAATTCGGCACATGCTTACATCATCACATCCAAAGTGACTCTACCCAAAAGAAAAGAAATGACTTAAAAAAAAAAAAAACAAAAACAACACGTCAACAGAAAATTACACTGTGTGAAAAAAGCTCATCTGATGATAATATTCCATACACATTCTAAACATTCAGCATTTGTTTGCCATAAGATTCTTTGCAGGATCTCACAGCTTATGGGTTGAATATCTTTTTATGTCACATATAGGGAGAGAGATAAGAGCCGTCTACTGATTTCACCTTTAAACGTCGACTCGGTCACGACACTTAACTGATAATTTACCCTGGGAGTAATACATAGATGTAAAGGACTGTTTGGGTATGCATGTAAAAACAGAGTCCAGCGCCTTCTGACCTTTGAGCCCGTGAGTGCAGCGTGCTTATGTTTGCCTTGGCGACCGGTGTAATGCTAGCCCCAGCGCTGCGGCCACAGGGTGTGTAACTTAATCACGTCCGGTGTGATTGGCAACACTGATGAATGTCCACTTTGTTCACCCACCC